>NW_026585895.1:7696732-7742724 GCF_907164565.1 Psammomys obesus | reverse complement strand
AAGAAAGAAAGAAAGAAAGAAAGAAAGAAAGAAAGAAAGAAAGAAAGGAAGGAAGAAAGGAAGAAAGAAAGATTGCTTTCATCATGATACAGTTAAAATGAGGTGAAGCATTGTCAATGGGGCGGCAGCACCGAACATGATTCAGCCTTCCAGAGTCAGTCATACCCATTATCTCCATTATTAACTGTAATGAAACATAAGTATATTAAGAGAGTAAATACCATGAAATCACACATTTCCTTTTACAGTATTCATATGTGTTTCCTTTGCTCTTTCCATTGTTTAGGTATTTGTTTGTAAGCCATACTGAATCTGAGTGCATGCAGACAACTTTCTAACTTCAAAATACTTTCCTGATGAAAGAGAAATAACACCATCTCCCAATTCTGGCTATGAAAACCTATTAGGCATGGCTGGTTGGCGGTGGTGATGCCACTCCCTGTTTGTAAGGCTGTCCCTAAGCTGGATTGGCACATGACATAGAGGTCTGACTTTGGTTTCTGGCCCACTTCCAGTTTGAAAGGGTTGCTGTTCTAAACGAGATGCGGAGAGCCCTGAATTCGGAGCCAGGAGTGAAGCCTCCAGTAGCCTCTACCTGAAAGCCAAAACACAGCCCTGGGGTAATTAAGAATGCGTGGCCACGCTTTCATCTCCAAGACTTCCAGTGCTAAAGCCAAGTTAGTAAAGTATCAAATGGTTCTGTTGTCAGTAGGAAATGCCAGCCACATAGCAATGACAGAGAGACAGAAACCTGGAAAATTCTAACGCTGTACAATTGCACCAGTCCATTTGGAATTAAAAACAAATTTTTAAAAAATTGTGTCATTTTTCAAACCAGAACTACTTAAAGGACCACAAACAACTTCATCATAACGAAAATGCTGCAACTTTTTATATTTCAAAACTTAGACCCTGTATAATTAAATGTAAACAAAATCAGATATTTTCCTCTCGATTTACTGCATCATAATTGTTATTCAAACACATTTCTTTTGTGCAGTAAGAGATGGTATTTTAGGAACACTTCCAATAAACCCTAAACCTCCCCACCATTACTTTCCATAAATGCACGTTCTGAAATTTTTTTCTAACCTTATATTTGCATATAAATGATTCTCCCAGGTCTGCTCATGAATTGAAGTAAATAATGTAATTAAAGATCATCTACAGGTGTGTAGCTGAGATTCTTAATAGTGTTTTCTGTTGTCTGAGAAAACTTTGGCACCCTTGGATTTGTTTAGGTTTTGCTGCCTTCCCTGCTGTTCTCCGCTCTTTCTTGTGACTGAAAAGAACAGACCCCTGGAGACTTATCAAGGATGCTATTGTGTGTTATACTGGGTAACTCGAACTCTTCAGAAACAAAAACAACAATAAGGAGAATGACATATTCTCTGAGATGTGATGAAAGCTAGAACATTGGGAAGTTTTTGTACCAAATGGAAGAATAAATAAACATAAGTAATAAGCTAACATCTGTTCTCAGGATGAAACACAGCCAAGCGGAAGCAGCCACTCCTGACCCAAGCTGGCTTCTTCCCTTCCAGAAACTTTTCTCTCTTGCACACTTACTGCGACAACCCCATTATTTCAAAGCTGTCCTTAAATGCCACCTTCTCCGTGAAACTGCTTCAGCTAAATTAACTTCTTTTTGCCCTCAAACTTGCCCATGGTGCTTTCACTATCAGCACCCTCCATCTGGAGACTTAATTAATCTTCTTGAGCCTTGATGTTGTGATTGCAGTTACTTAATTGCTCCGTGGGCCGAACAGGGTCATTTTGTCCTCTATGCATTATACATTATAAACTTCTGGCAGCCCAAAGTGCCTCTTACATTTCTTTCATGTCCTTGGCAATGCCAAACACAGAGAAGGCTGACAGACTGGACTCTGGCCTGCTAGAACACAGCCATTCTGTTGCTATGGCAACTCGGTTCCTCTCAATCATATGAGACCCACAACTGTGACATTGATATTACTGAGTGGTCCTACTGAGTCAGGTGAGAAGAAACTCATGTCACCGCTACAGTTCTCCTCCGTGAGTGGGTTCTTGTAGTCCAGCCAACGATGGAAAAGGAAGAGCACTGCGTGACACAAAGGCAGCCACAATGGCGGGTAATAATAGTGGTAGTGGCAGCACTCTAGGACAAGTGCGTCCTAGCCATAAGAACTGCACTAGCAACTTGTCTGAAGCATGCATTAGTTTTCTCATTTGTAAAATGAGGATTAAATGCCGATAGGGTAGGAACTAGAGAGAGAGCTCAGACATTAAGAGCACTGGCTATACTTCCAGGAGATCCAGGTTTAGTTTCCAGTAGCTAATGACAGCTCACAATCGTCTGTAAGTCACAACTCCGGTACCAGGGGCTCTGATGCCCTCTTCAGCCATCCATGGGCACCAGGTACACACATAGCACGAGCTGCAGGGAAATCTGGGTGGTTAATGTGCTGAAGCTAGCATGAGGGCCACAGTTTGGATCTCCAGCACTCCCCACCCCCACTTAACGTCAGGTATACACAGTCGCCTGCCCGTAATTCCAGCCTCTGAGAGTGGAGAGCAAGCTGGCTATGAAGGGGCTGCCTCCGTGAGCTCTGGATTTGCCTGAAATGCTTCGCCTCCTTGGATAAGGTGGAACAGCAATGGATGACTCTGCTTATCAACTTCGGGCATCCATACGCACCTGTACCACACGTGTGCCCCACATATGTAAATAGGCACACACACATGCACATACTGTGTGCCCACATACACCTCAGTCACGTGGAAATGGAAGAAGAAAAATAACTGCAATAGTGATGGTTGCGATCATTCAATGCTCATTATCGTAACTCTTAACTTAAAGGCTTGAACTCTCTCAGTTCCCAGGAATCTCATGGCCATGCTTTCATCTGCAAGGCTTCCAGTGCTAAAGCCAAGTTAGTAACGTATCATTTTGTCCTCCATGGGTGGGTATGAAAACTGACAGCTGTGGAAACTGAAATAGCGAGATATCAGTAACGCCCCAAACAGGTCTTGGCAGGAAGGACTAACAGACTCCTCTAGTAAAGTGCTGTCTCCTATAGACTTAACCTCAGATGGTTGTTTTAAAGATGAACAAATAATACATTTAAAACGTTTAAATACATTTTATATTTGAACTTAACTTTAATGTTTAAAAGGCAGTTGATGCAGAGAAATCAATGAATGCCCGCTGAATTATCTTCATCCGCAGGTCATGAGCTAAATTCAAAGTTGTACAGCTAATTTAGACAAAAGTCAACCAGATTAATAATTTAGATTTGCTACACGGTTTCTACCCAGAGGAAGGCTGGCAGTATTATGAGAAATATACACATGTATAAAAATTCAGCCAAACCAATATTAAAAGCAATGCTAAAGGTTAGAGCCGAGGGTGCCAACTGCAGAATGCCTCTTTTTAACCAGCATCTTAGCCCATATGGGATGAGGAGGTGGCGTTCTTCAGGTGCACAAGATGATGTAGGTGCAAACACTGTGTAAGCCAGGCTTGCAGCACATTGCCGAGCCCACGCTGCACAGAACAAGCATGTCCTGCGAAGCTCCCGAGAAGCGCCGAAGAGAAAGATGGGCAAAGAGCAGGGCAGAGCTCAGCGAAGGCTTCACAAGGGAGGCCACTTTGGCATTCCAAAATGAGATTATCAATAATTCACTTGGAAATCCATCCTCCAGCTCAGTTAGGAGAATAATGATACAAATCAGAAACACTAATAGTATTAATAATTAATCGGTCCCACCATGTGTTTTAGGAACTAGAATGTTCTGTACATTAATTATTGATTCTTCAAACCCTCCGACTGGCGAGTTGAAGAAGCACAGGTCTGTGAATACAGCTCCAGTCATTGCTAGTGTATTTCTTTACCTGGATTCATTTCTGTGTGTTTCTTTTCCCCAGTTACGGAATGGAAGTGCATTCATTCCATAAACACGTATTTAACATATGATCCAAACACAGGGCTGGGACTCAAGGACCGTGCTGTGCCCCAGTCCAACAACCAAGGCAACGTGAAATGTGTGCTTCGCTTGAGAAAAAGACACTGGGTACATTATAGAGACATGACCGTTATGAAAGTCACTCAGAGGACAACATGGTCAATCGCAGAAAAAAGAAATGTTCTAGAGAGGTCCAGGAGAGCAATCATTCCCTGGATGTCAAATCTAACACTAGATTCCTCCAATGTGCTGCTTTTTCTAATGTTATTTCATATTTTTGGCTTAGAATTTCCTTTCCCTCATACGCAGGCCCTGTCTCTGATTTTTTTTTTTTTTTTTTGCCTCTGGTCTTCCATAGTCTCATCTCTTCTTCTTCCTCCTCTTCTCCCTCACTCACTCTTTCCTTCTTTTTTTTTTTTTTTTTTTTTTTGGTTTTTCAAGCATAGTCCTGGCTGTCCTGAAACTCAGTCTGTAGACCAAACTGGCCTCGAACTCACAAAGACCCAACTGCCTTTATCTCCTGGGTGCTGGGCTTAAAGGCATGCACCACCACCAACCAGCCTTGACATTTATTTCTAAAAGAGGGTGAGTTTCCTTGTGTTTCCGTGAACACTTGACTTTGGTTGATCCTCTTTAAGCAAATCCCTGCTCTCCCTATCTCATCCCTCTGCTCCCTCCCCATGGTATCACTCTGCCCCACCCATCACACATCATATTTCCCTTCCTACTTTCAAGTCACATGGGTTCTATTAGCCTTCCTGTCCCCTTCCTTGAAACCTCTTTCTCCTCTCATGGATCCCTATTTAGTGTCTAGACCTCTGCCCACACTCATTCAAACATAACTATTATATATATATTATACATATTATATATAATATATACTATACATATTACATAATATATGTTACAGGCTGAGGCAAAGGAAATAACTCCGTGGGTGAAGAGCTTGCTGCACAAGCATAGTGACCTGGGTTTGATCCCCAGAACCCAAATAAAACAGCTGAGCATGAGGGGCGTGGTTATAAGCCTTGTGCTAGCTAGGCAGAGACAGGCGGATCCCTGGGGCCTGTGGCACAGACGGCCTACCCTTCTTCGAGAAGCTTCAGGCTGATGAGAAACAAGTCTCCAAAAACAAGGTTGACGGCAGCTGGGGGATGGCACCTGGGGTTGATCTCTGATCTCCAAAAATACACTTACACAGGTGCAGGCACATCTGTACACATGTGCATGCGTGTGGCATACACACACACACACACAGCCACGAGAAGCTAGGATCTACACACGACAAAGTACGAATAGCATTCGCGTTTCTGAGACTGGGTTACCTCAGTATAGTCTCCAGTTCCATCCATTTTTTTTTCCTCTACAAATTTCACTGTTGCATTTTAGAGTGGCATGAAACTCCATCATATGGACCACATTTTTGCTATTTACTCATCTATTGATGGATAGCTCAGCTAATTCCATGTCCTTGCTATTTTGAATAGAGCAGTCAGGTATCAGGAAATGGCTGGCTCTTGGGCTTACTTCTGTCCTTCTTTACACTAGACATGTGCACGTTTATGTCTGATAGCTCCGCTGAGATCATCTAGCGAATGACAGCACTGACCACATAGACAGGACAGTGTGATTTTGAATGGGCAGCGATGTAATGCTGTCAGCGGGGGATAGTGTTTGATTCTCATCCTACAGGCTCAAGGGTGTGGGGTTATGTTTGACTAGTCCCTGGCTCTTTATGTAAAATAAATTGATACTGAAATATCATGTTTATCATTCACTGGCAAAAAAAAAAAGTCACTTCCACGATACAAACATGCTGTGCTAACTACTCTATCACAAACTTTTAAATGTGATTTACATTTCCATCTCCCTTGGCACTGTAGCGAAAAATCTCAACTCTAATAGCTTCCATTTGTATCTTTAAGTTTAGATATTCCCCATTCAAGAGTGCCCTGTAAGTAATTACACAGGAAACTGTCATAAAACTCTTTTGTCAAATCTATCCCCTGCTTGACTAACAGCACTAAACCCAATGTGGAGCCAGTGTGCACTGTTTTCTGCCTCTAGACCGTCTCTCCTGCACCAGTGGAGCCTCCTCTTGGGATGCCCCGACAGGCTCTTCCTGAGGCTTTGTGTGTCTTGTTTTATTTATCTCAACAGTGTTGCTGATCTTGTCCTCTAACCTTAATCCTTAAAACGTAATCCTCAAGCCAATCTGACATGACAGGAAATATTCACAGATGCTGAAAAAGGTTCAGAAGTGGCTAATGCCCAATCCCACAGTGGCTTATGCCAGACTGTCATTGCTACCCAAGTAATGTTATTTTGACTTCTGATTATTTTTAGTTTTAAAATATAGAAGAGGCTTTTCCAAATATTTGCCTTATTTATACATGTAGTAGTCATTAAAAAAATAGCATACAAAGAATTCGGTTTCATAGTGTTCTTCAAGCAAAATTTGTTTTTGCCTTTCCTCTCTGCCACATTTATGCCCCTTCCCTCTCCTTCTGGGTCCTTTGAACCTCAAAAAGCACCTTTCAGTTTTTACTATCCTGTGGGACCTCCTGAGCTCTCCTACCTTTTCTTAGTACCTCTTGTTTCCCAAGCCATGGTCCCCTATCTAGTTTAGTATTCTATGCGTACTCTCAAACTGCCTTATTTTTATACATACAAACACTTGTTAAGGCACCCTTACGAGAGCTAATACATGATTTTTGCTTTTCTGGGTCTGGGTCGCTTAATCTAATGTTCCTGCAAATTTCCCAAATTCATTGTTCTTCAAAGCTGCTGACTCTTAATCCAACACATCATTTCAAGATCCAAATATACTCTTTATCCTTGAGCTACCGTCTGCTTTATCAAGCCACCCCTCGGCACTTCGTAACATACAGCTTTTCGTGTATTACCTTGCAATGTCTACATTCTGAGTATCAATAATGCCTTCTTAAACAAACGTGGATAGCAATGACATAGGCTGGCATAAGCCACTGTGCTACTGGTCACCAGTCATTTCTGAACATGTTGACATCTGTTACATGCCAGGATTTCCTGTCATGTAAGATTTATTTATGGATTAAATCAATGAGCATGTGTAGGCTTGATTGGGGCACAGTAGATGGTACAGGAAACAACCATCATCACCTCTAAAGCTTTTCAAGGACAAGGAAGAACTTATTAAATGTTTCAGATCTATAACCCCATGGGCACCAACTTTGAGCCATGCACACAGGAGAGCTCACAGAAATGCAATGGACCAGTAAGCTGACCAATAAGCTGGCAGAAATTCTATCAACTATATTATTTTTAAGTTTATCTAGTTGTTGTTGCTATTATTATTATATTTTTGCTAGCTTTGCTCCTCTATTAGAAGGAATGACTCGTGCTCACTCATGACTGGCTTAGGGTAGGACTATCAGGACTGAAACTATCAGTTTCATTTCTCTACACTTTGCTCCAGTTGTAAATCTCAAGTGATACAGAAGTTGTTTTTCTTAGAAGAAAAAGAAATCCAGAATTTCAGTTTTTAAAGATTTTTAAAGTTTTATTTTATGTATATGAGTGCTCTGACTTCATGCACACCAAAAGAGGGAGTCAAATTCTGTTATAGATGGTTGTAAGCCACCATGTGGTTGTTGGGAATTGAACTCAGGACCTCTGGAAGAGCAGCCACTGCTCTTAAACACTGAGCCATTTCTCCAGCACCTAATCCAGAATTTCTAATTTTCATTATCCATAAATTTATCCAGGTACATAGCTCAAGGCCTGGGTCTGAGGACCAGTTCAGTTGTGAAGCATACAGGTGATGCTAAAGCCAGACAGGTTGGAAGACATCATCAAATATTTCAACCTTTCCCCTATTTTTAATATGTAATATCCAGACAGTTAATCTTTTTCTCAAAGCCCTAAATATTAAAAGAAAAATAGATGGAGCACTCCAGTTATTAGACACAGTATTTTTCTAGTAGTATTTGTACTACTTTTGTTTATTATTCAAATTTTGATCATTATCCATGACATGAATGAAAACTAGTCAGATGTGAAATATTTATAAGTGAATTAAGCAACACAAAAAGCTCCAAGGTTTCCAAATACAGAAAGCAATCCTTACTTGTTATTATATACTCACCACTCAAGTAACAAAATCTTTAATGATCTGCTAGCCAGCATTAAGCATAATTAAGCAAAACATATTTAAAAAATTATTTCAGTTATTTTTAGAGTCTGAATTGCATTTAGTCTCTAATCATTGCATAACATAACCATGAGAAATCCACTGAGCAATATGTGGGCCACAAATGAACAACAAACAAGAAATTAATCACACATAGAAGTATTAATGAAATATGCAGTGACGCTGGAACCAGACAGCTTACCATTTAATCACTGTCGTCTGCTGTTGGCTTTTCAAGCCGTAATAACCCACATTCTTCTCTCTATTATTTCAAACCATCATTGTTGTTTGCTTTAAAACTTTCAAACTCTAATCATATGTGAGTGTCTGTGTGGGGGTATGTGCATGTGCAGGTGTGAATGCTGGGAACCTAAGGTCCTCCGAGAAAGGTCCTCTTAACCACAGAGCCATCTCTCCAGCTGTCTGAAAGAAACGACTGTTTAAAGCAAAATCAGTCTCCAGCGGTTACAAGACACATGCACAAATACCTTCACACACACACACATAACACTTCTCAGAAGTGTCACATTAGAAAATTATCTTTAGTTTATTCCTTTCATGACCATGTCCAACAACTCTGCTTAACTAATTATAAAAATTTGCCATTGGAAATATTTTTTTAATTTAATTCCTCTGACAAAAATATCAGGCCACTATCTTCCTTTTCAGGATAGACATGGCACTGACTAGCTCATTAAGTTCCCCTTCAGCTAGAAAAACAAGGCAAAGAAATGCTAAGATGTAGTCTCCTTTCTTCTCCAAATCTACCATCTTGGACACACAGTGACCCCTAATCATTGCAAGGGGCAGGTTAAAGTCACAGTATGTCACTGGACTGATGGAATACTTCATCTGTAATTTTAAAATTATTACTTACTAAATGGTAATATTTTGTGTATATTGGAGTAAATTAAGCATATTATTAAATTACTTTCACTTGGCTCTTTTGATTTTGCTTTTTGATTAGGTTTGGTAATTTATGCTTTCAAGGGCTTCGGTTCATTTCTTCTAAGCAGTTGGGTTCATGTACATACAGATGTTCTGGGCTCTTTCTCATTATACATTTAATGACTAAGGCATTCATAGCAAAGGCCTATTTTTCATGTCTAATATTGGTATTTTTTGCCTCCTCTCTTTTTCCTTCTTAGTCTGGCTAGAGGTTCATCAATTTAATTGACCTTTTCAAAGAGCTGGCTTTTGGCTTATTGATTTTTCTATTGTGTTTCTGTTTTCAATTGTATTGATCGCTGTTCTTTGTCATCTCCTCCATTCTCCTTGCTTTAGTTTTAATTTGTTCTTATTTTTCTAGTCTCTTAAGCTTAGATCAATTTAGGGTATTTATTCTTTCCTAGATAAGCATCTAACTCCCTAAAATTTACACATGCCTTCTCCACGTTTTGAATTACAAATGTGGCCTGCCCTTGCAGTTAATATTATATATTCCTATTTATCTCTGCTCTAAGAAGTGTGACGCTCTAGCAAAGCATTTTCTTTTCAACACATTAATAAAAGTTTAATAGCTTATGGGACCACTGGACCAAAAACACTCAGGCACTCAGAAAGCAGTAAGCAATAGCCTTGGGTACTTTCGATTTCTCTAGTTCCAATTATGGAAAACTCGGGGTGTGTTTTGAGACTCTTCATGGAAAAAAAAAATTCCATAAAGTTGAATCTGAGGTATCCAGTTCTTCAGGTCCCTGCCTAGTGAGAGGGTACTGGGCTTCCTTTTGAGACAATCAGATCACCATCTGTCTGATGTGAGCTATGGAGTCACTCCTTTGCTGTCTCACTTTCCTAGCTCAAGCTAGTAGCTAAAATATGAAGTGGGGACTGAAGAGCCAGGGTCTAGCCTTACTCTCAGGGCCATGCTCTCCACCACTGCATTTCTCCAGTAAGTGGAAATGCCACAGGGAGGGGGAAAAGAGGGTGTGAATTCACCCCAACCACCTGAGTGAGACAAGAATATTTGTCCTATTGGTTCCAAGTCCAAGCAAGTTAGAAAGAACCCCCTCTATATTGTTGCTACTAACGTGTTTGTAATCCCCTGAAAGAATGAACATTTGCCACGAATTCTGAGGAATAAGCAGGTGGCTTTGGGGAGGAGATCAGAGTCCCACCGTAGTGGGACTTGTAGTTACCATGCTACAAGTACAGAGCTTGAGGGTACAGGTAATTTAGAAGATGGGCTTAAGTGTGGAGTCACAAGTTCACCTTAGTCCCCTGATGACGAACAGCTAGATGGATTCGTCACGTGAATGAGAGAGCCAAGTCAGCCTAAGATCCCTTAAGCTCTCTACACTTACACATCATTACATATTAAAGGCAAAGATACATTTGGGCTAATGCTAGTCAGGAAGGGATTGTATCCAGCAAAATAGAACAAAGAATTCCTTCATTTTCAGTTAAGTAGAATGCATGCTGATAAATTTTCCTAGACAGAAGGATCTGTCACCTTCCAGCTAGAGCTTGAAAGGCACATTGCTCTCCTACAATTAATCCAACCCAGCTCAAGTTAGTATTATATTTTATGTTATATAGATAAATTATATATATTATATTATATATCATATAAACTATATATTATGTTATATAAATATATAATATATATTATATAACATAAAATATATAGAGATAAATTATATATTATATTATATATTATATAAATTATATATTATGTTATATATAATATATATATTATATATAACATAAAATATAATACTAACTTGAGCTGGGTTGGATTAATTGTAGAAGAGCAATGTGCCTTTCAAGCTCTAGCTGGAAGGTGACAGATTATATAATATATAATATAGTATATTATATATTAGAAGACAAAGAGGGGAGATGACGTGTGATGTTCCATTACCTGCTCTCTGTAGCATAAACACATTTCAGCTTCCTGAACTGGCAGATTCCATCCTGCCTTTCCAAATCACAGACCAACAGCCTCTTTGTCATTGCCAATAAGAGCTATGGGCTCTATTTTCATTTGCTGAAGATTACATTCTTACAGAGGGCTGTCTTCCACATAAGTTCTTTAAGTGTCAGAGGCTGTAAGGTTATGAGGCCAGAAAAAAAATGCCAGTTGTGACTGAGGAGCCAGATAAGCAGGTGAAGCATTTGTGGGACAAGCTGACAACCTGAGTTGGGACCCCAGCCCCTGTGTGAGAGCCAATCAGATACAGTAGTACACATATCTCTCATTCCCGAGATCCTTCACAAGGATAGGAAGCAGAGGCAGAAGCCCCAGTCCGCAGGCCAGCTAGCCTGGCTTACACAGCACTGAACGACAAGGGATCCGTCTCAAATATGGTGGAAGGTGAGAAATGACATCCAAGATTATCCTCTGACCTCCGCATATGTGCTGTGGCTTGTATGTGCCCCCCCCCACACAGGAACAGTTATACGCATATACCATATACACACAAAATGCTCATGCACACAGCCTCACGCACTTGTAAACACACACCACATACACTCTCACACACCCACACACCTGAACTGTCAGGTACATTGCAAATATTTCTTGCCCACTCCATGGTTTGCCCTTTGAATTCATCTGCGGTGTCTGGACCACTCGTATTCACTTTCCAGGCAGTAACAACTACCTTCTTCATCAAGTGTTATCTGATTTCCCTGACAGAATCAATCCTTCTTCTGCATGTAATATCTTATGCATATCTATGTGTGTCGAGCTATAATTATTAATCTTCCCCTCCTGATACTGAAGCTGCAGGGGGACCCACCAGCCAAGTGTCGTCACAGATATAATCTTTGATGCTTGCTCATTTGTTTCTCCTTCGAGAAGCGTGTCACACAAACCTCACTGGCACTTCCACACCAGCTTCTGTTTTAAAGAAGGCTGGTCCTATTTCTCAACTCCATCACAGGAGGGACGAGTACTTTAAAGCATCTCTGCTCTACCAGAATCTCGCTGTGTAATAGATCTTCCCAGAGATCTCAGACGGGATGTCAGCGTCTCCTGCTACCCAGACATGGTCTGGTTCCTGCAGAAGTGAGGAGGCTTCTCTTTCTTACTGATTCTGTGTCAGGATACACAAATATGTAGATATACATGCTGTGTGCCTTATGTTCCCGGAAACCCTTCAGCTTTTGTCAAGGGTCCCAGTGTTTATTCCTGAACCAACAGCTAAGACTCTTCCCTCCTGTGTCTGCAAAACTGTCTCCCTCTATAATTTTTGTACCTCTGAAAATGAGCTCATATCAACATTTCCTCAATAATGGATAGTCTTTCAATTTATGCTTCACAGAAACAAGTCATGGACTCTCTAGAAAATGCTAAATTAGCATTTCTGCTTTGGCTGGACTGTGCTCCGTCATATTCAAATTCACCTGTTGGAAACATAAAGCCTCATGCAACAGTATTAGGGCCCTTTTGGAAGAGGCTAAGTTGTGAGGCCTCCGCTCTACAGATGGATGAACACC
This sequence comes from Psammomys obesus, assembly GCF_907164565.1. Lineage (NCBI taxonomy): Eukaryota > Metazoa > Chordata > Mammalia > Rodentia > Muridae > Psammomys > Psammomys obesus. The sequence continues at coordinate 7,730,165 of NW_026585895.1, read as the reverse complement.
CATGCCAGTAGAGGAACTTGAAGAGAGACAATTTAGTCCCCTTTTGCCTTGTCTCCTGTGACGACACAACTCTCTTGTCCTTTGGATGGTGCTGCAGTAAGGCACCATCTTACGAGCTCAGGCTCAACTGCGAAAAAGAAATGTCTTTTCTTTATGAATTACTCTGCTGTGGTTCTCTGTGATAGTAGCACAAATGGACTAAGATCATCTCTCACATCCCCTTATAAGAACGGCATTTTACTATATTATCCACAGCGTTTTCTAGCTCTAAAGAATGCTATTCAAAATGAGCCTCCTGGGTCACTCCATAGCACATACAGTTCGCTGAAATGGAATATCTAGGAAAGGAGGCAACCAGCAAACTAGACTACTGTAAATGATACATGAAGGAAAGTCACCATGCAAGAATTTTTGTTGGTGGTTTTTTGTTTTTTTTTCTACAGAAGTTCCTCAGTGGCAAAACTTAAGTTTTCCAGAACTTCTGCTTTGTCCCACCTTACCTCACTGACCTCATCCAAATGATTAGATGCTTCCCATGACTAGAACACCAAGGCACAAGTCCACTTGCCATCTCCCTGTAATAGTGACAGGGAAGTCGACATCAAGATCAGGTATAGATCAAGATATTTACTCTCACTAATGGTAAAGAGGAACTAGAAGCTAAGACTGCTCTGGATTTCTTCTCACGCCTCCCAGATCTGGGTCCCACCTTGGGACAGGCAGGCAAGAACTGGGCTGGGGATACAGCTGTCATGGATTGAATTGTAGCCTGCATCTCTTCAGACCAGGTGGAGATGTCTGGTCTGGCCTGCAGAAGCAGAGAGAGGAGGGAACCCACAGCCAGAATGGGCCTCAGAAACAGCTCTCGACTTCCCTATGTTGGCCACTCCTTTCCCTGACTCTCACCAGCCAGGCAGCACATTTTCCTATCTTTGCCTGGACAGAAAGTAGAAATATCAACAGAAGACTCCCTCAGTAAGAACCAGCTTTTCAGGATTCCAAGGTAGACAGAGAACCAGCAGCTCTCCAGCAACCAACCCTCCAGGCCTCTGGCACTAGATTGGGGCTGTCGAATTCCTGGAAAATCTGGTTCTAATCTCAGCGAAGGAATTAGAAATAGCCAACAACAGGGCAAAGAAATTTGATGAGAGGTAAGGTCAATTGAGCAAAAAGCAAATAATCCTCTTTCTCCCGTGTGTGTGTGTGTGTGTGTGTGTGTGTGTGTGTGTGTGTGTGTGTACGCGTGCTCGTGGGGGTTTTAAATCTGGGCTGCTGCTAGGAGATGTTACCCTCATTTTGGGGTGTGTATTCCCTATATCCACAGCCACGTTGATTAAAGCAATCAAGGCAATTCCCTACAAACACCCACAGGCCAACCTGACAGAGATAATACTTGAATTGAGGCTCCTTGCTCTAGCGATTCTCCGTTGTGGCAAACTGACATTTAAAACCAACCATTGCAGCACCCAAGCTTATCATTTTCTACTAGGGGAAATATGTTAGTGTTTCCTCAAAACCTAAGCATGGAAATGCAATCCAGCAATTTCACTGCTACATGTCGACCAGAAAGAACTAGAGTTAGGTGTCCAAGCAAACACTGTACCCCAGTGTTGGTTGCAGAACAATTTACAAAAGACTGACAGGACACAATACATGTGCCCACAGACAGGCAATTCAACAAAATACAAGTTGAACATCCTTCACCCAAAAACCTGAAAAGTACTCCAAAAATTTGGGGTTGGAGAACTAGCTCGGTTGGTACAGTGCCCGCCGAGAACGAAGACAGGAACTCAAAGCTCCAGTCCCCGTGTAAAAGCTAGGCACAGGGACCCATGTCTGTAATTTAGTGCTGGGAGGTAAGACACAGGTGGGTGGTGGAGTCATTGGCTAGCCAGCCTAGACAAATCCAGAGCTCCAGTGAGAGAGCATGTCTCAAAACACCAAAATGGAGGGCAATGGCGGAAGACACCTGATGTCTTCCCTGGCTTCCACATGCACCTCGAGCACATGGGTTTATACAAGTGTACATGTAGCCACGCACGCACGCACACTCCTAGTTTGCTTTCTGTTGCTGTGACCAGCTTTGGGGAGGGAAGGGTGTATTTGGCGTCCTGGCTACAGCCTATCCCTGAGGGAAGCCCTGGTAACACATCAAGGGAGGAGCCGGTAGGCAGGAGCTGATGGAGAGGACTGCTGCTCACCAACTGGCTCCTCAAGCTTGCTCATCTCTTTTCTTTTTCAGTGAAGGGCCGCCTCCCCAGGAATGGTGGCGCCCACAGGCTAGGCCCGCCCACATCAATCATTAATCAAGAAACCACCCCCACCCCGCAGCCGATTTGCCTACAGACCAGTTTGATAGAGCCATTTTCCCAGTTGAAGTTCCCTCTCTCTAAATGATTCTAGTCTGCGTCAAGTTGACAACAAAACTAACCAGTAGGCATACTACTTCAGAATCAAAAACATCTGAGCCCAGCCATGACATAATGGATGAAAAGTTCCATACTGAACTCATTCCATAGGCCACAGTCAAAATGCAGGTGTACTAAAAGCACCAAATTCACCTTTATTCTACATGTAAAAGATACATCTAAAATATGTGAGTTTTGTACATCTCATTGGGTTCAATGCTCAAGATAGCCCATGCGAGAGTTCAAAACCCTAAAAACCGAGACGCTGAAACATTTCTGGTAAAGCATATTTACATATCGGATGCACCGTTGGTCCACTGTAGCATCCCCCATCACTCACTTATTCTTTGCTATTTATTAGACAAGAAGAAGTGAAATTCTTCTACAACATACATGCAAATATCACACGATAAGAGAACAATACCCGTAACGTAGTAATAACAAAAAGATAAAATATGTGACAATTTAATGGTTCAACTGTTTCAGCAGCAACGACCCATTCACTTGTTCTTTTGGATTAAAAAAAACAAAAAACAAAAAAAACAGAAAACTAGAAATATTTTTCCAGTGGTTTTTACATAATTCAGGAAAAGACAAAAAGAGGTAGGTTATTAGAAAAGAGTCATTCTGTTATTGTTAAAAGTGAATTATGCACACAGAAAAAAACAGAAAACAAGCCAGGTATGCAAAGTCAAATATATTATTCCATTTATATGTAGTGTCTAGAATAGGCAAACGCATGGATAGACAGACTATGTTGGAGGCAGAGACAATAATAGGAGTTACTTCTCAGGAGACACGGAGTTTCTGTTCGGTATGAAAAATCTGTTTTTTAAAATGCACAGTTGATGGCTGTATACTCCGAATGTAATCAGTGCTACTGAATTGAACACAGATAACTGGTTAAGATGGCAGACTTCATAGTGTTTATATTTTGGTTCAATAAAACACGTATTAAATACATTCTGAATAAATATAGCAGCTTAATGGCAGTAGTTCACGTTTTCCCTTGTTTAAGGGAAATTCGAATATGAGGATTTCGGTGTTACTCCACATGTGTTCTATTCACAACGGGCCTGTTTCTAGATGGGTAATCAGGAACAGGATAAAGACTAGCCACCCCAGGCACAAAGCTCATCTGAAGCAGGAACCACTAGACTTCTTTTGTAATCTCTCTGAAGGGCTGTCCTTCCTTCCGTGAAGGCTAATGCCACATGCCCAGGACAAGGGGCTAGGACCCAAGAATCTCTTGACACCATAGCGAGTTCCTCTGGACACTTAGAGATGCAGTTAAGAGGCAGACTCCAAGGACAGCAGCGTCCCAAAAGTCTCTCGACCTCTTCCTTTCTGCACCAGCTGTGGGACACAGGCAACAGCAGCTACAGGCAGGTCTGTACCAGCTCAGGTCCCCCTCTTCTCCTTCCTGGATTCCTTCCTTCTCATTGCAAATAACTTAGCACTGTGTGGGAATCAGCAGCCTCTGGAGGTTAAACCTTTTTCACATGATTGTTGTTACCACTGAAAACAGGGAGATATATATTTTTTCTTTTTTCTTTTCTTTTGGCTACTCGAGTGGGATGGTTAAGTACATCGCTGAAGGCAAAACAAAATCCCTCCGGGCACAGAGATCGCCAGCATTAGAAACACTAAGAAAAAGCATGTGCTTCCAGCATTATCCCTTATTCTTCATTATGAGGGTTTGAAATAATTTTCAGTGGAAGGCACAACTTAGGTTTTCCAGTAAATGTTCACATTAGTGTGATGTATTCATCATTAGCATAATAATTATGCCACGTTCCCCTTCAAAGGCAGAACATACTTCCACACGGTGTTACATTTGTCTTCCCCGATCTTCCTTTTGGAAGTGTGATGGTAACTGTTATTACCCTAATTTTTCAAATATATACCCTCACACTGGAGAGGATAAGTGTTATAATAGACCAGAAGGGCTCTACTCTTGACTCCAAAACCCTCCCAGAACTCCTTCCAAAATATTTTTCTCTATAATTGGAACATACTGCAGGGTCCATACACTGGGAAAGACTAGAATGAGCATTAAACATTAAATATGATTGGCTTCTTGAACTACTAACATCCTCTTTTTGAAAACCTCACATTATAATTAACTTGAGAGCAACCATTTTCTGCCACAGGTTAAGCTGTAATGACCCTGATAGCACAATAGGTAGTCAATTAGTTGAGATCCATTAAGAGCTTCAATTACCATTATTTTTAAGTTGGCACATCTGAAACAGACTCCAAATTTCTTGATAATTTCCTCTCTCTCTTTCTCTCTCTCTCTCTAAACAGTAAACAAAATTTAAAATAACAATACAGTTTGAAAGTCGGGCCTGATAATTAAACTGCTCGAGGGCTGAGCTGGCTAGGCTACTAGGAAACAGGTGGATGAGGGAGGGTATGAGAGGTGGCTAATCAGAGGCTATGACTGGATCCATAGGTGAAGCCCGAGGTTTTTATCTGAGCGCTTACAGTGTAAACCGGTTTGCAAGGAGAATGAAAATGACTCCAGATTCCACACCACATCATGATAAAACCCAATAGATTTTCCTTGGCGTCCTCCCTCTTTATCTTGCAGATAAAGACCTGGCGTTCAGAAGATTTAAGTAGTTAATCCACAGCCTGAAATCTGGCCTAAAAGAATCAGGTATTCAGAATCTAGAGCCCAAAGTGCCCTGAAAGGCAGATGGAGCCTGTTAAATGGAAGCCCTTTGTCCAGCTGAGATCCAGGTGGATTCAGATGCAGAAATAAGAGCATGGAACTGGGGAGGGCCACATTGTTCTACCTAAGAAAGCATGTCTTCTAGTCTTCTACTCAAAGATAATGAGAGATGAAAAGCCATAGTCCCAAAGGCCCAATCCGCCATCAGTCACCGGTCATGATTCATCAGTGAACCAGGAAATACCAGACAGCACGAGTTAGTGGGAACTGAGAAAGGAATGTAGTCTTAGGTCCAAATTAGGTCCACAACTATTGGCAGGTGCAGAGAGAGGAGCTGGGGACCCATGGACCATGGGGAAGCAAACCTCAGGAATGGACAGGGAACAGTATTGGGTTTCTGCGGTTGACAGAAGGTTCAAGAATGTATTGAAGCTTTTTTTGGTAACAGGAAGACTTTGAATTGTTTGTCAAGTCACATTAACTTGTGACATAACTGAAGCTAAACAAAGGTCTTTTGATTTTTGGTCCAACGTTCTTTCAGATTTGGTGTTGTTTCTTTTCAATATACACAAGACTTCCTGAATGACCAGGGCCTGCTACCTTGAGTGCCAATTCAGATCCCAAACCCCAGAGTAAGGAGCTGTCAAACAAGGGGGTAAATACCAGATTCTAAAGGTTGTCTTCTTCCGCACTGATCCCTCTTTCACCCTCTGGGTCATTTTTACCCAATTAATTACTTTTTTCACAGTCTAAAAGCAGATATAGGTTAGACTTGATTCTTGAGTTAGAAATAAAATATGCATTTCAGCCTACAAACACCACAGAGAACCAGTATTATTAAAGTCCAATATCACAGAGTATCCTGACCAATTCAGGACTCTGAATCTTCATCAACCCTTTTTGTTTTGGTTTTGGTTTTTCGAGACAGGGTTTCTCTGTGTAGCCTTGGCTGTCCCAGACGCACTCTGTAGAGCAGGCTGACCTCGAACTCACAGAAACCCACCTGGCTCTCGCTCCCCAAGTGCTGGGATTATCGGAGTGCTCCACTGCACCCAGCTTCATCAAGCCTCTCTGATCGTCACAGAGTTATCTATTTCCTTACACGTGAACCTTATAGCACAGAGTGCTAGCTTCATCCTTCCGTTCAGAGGAGGGCAGCACAGGATTTTGCACTCTGTCTGTCCTTGTCTTGGAAATGTTAGGGATGTTTCTCTTTCTGTTTATGTTCTCTACGTGAATCCCACAGATCATGAATCAAATGCTGGGATCTGGACCCTCCTAGTACAGGACACCATCTCCCCGGGAAAGGGCACTGTCTGCTCTCTGTCTTCTCTCTCACTCTCACTGAGTTGGCTCCTTGTAGAGCATGCTGCCTGAGAGTGATGCTCCACATTCAGGCGCCTGTAGTGTCTGCTCATACCCAAAGCATTAAACACAGAATGAAAAACACTATGACAGCTTTTCATTTTGCACTGAACCTCACAAATTATGTAGCTGGCTTTGCCCTTACTTGCCAAACCCCAATCAGTGTTAATTTTACATTCTTAACTAACTACCGTGCATTGGGTCTGATTTTACTAACAATGTCATCTGGTTTCAAGGATTCTTAATACTAAGCTGAAAATCGGTGTTTGTTTGTTTTAACGATTCCTCTAAATTGTTCTTATCAGAAGGTCACATTAGCAACAAAAAGGTCAGCTCTGATGTTGTGTGTTGGTAACTTAATAGAATGAAAAGGTAGTGGAGTTTGTTTTCACGGAGGTAGCCAGTGGAGGGAACTCTTAATTCTGAAAATACTTCGAAATATTGTCCCTCTCTATTTCCCATTGCACTAGGGAAAATTAAAAAAAAAAAAAAAAAAAAAAAAAAAAAAACAACACACAGCTTGTTACTTATTTCATTGTACATGTCTGTGTGTCTGTCCACATGTGTGTTCTTGTGGAGGACAGAGGTCATTCTTAGGAGTACCATTAACGTCTTTTGAGATGGTGGCTTTCACTGGCAGGTAGCTCACCAATTGGGCTGGGCCAGCTGGTCAGCAAACTTTGGGGCTCCTCCCATTTCCTGGGCTGCCATGCTTGGCATTTTTCCACAGGCTCTAGGGATCCAACCTAGGTCCTCATGCTTGCAAGGTAAGCACTCCACCGACCAACGGAGCTGTTTGTCTAGCCCTTGATGTTTCTTTCCTCTGCTGATGCATGAACATAACAACAGTAGTTCTTGCATTATCTGACAGCATCATATTATAAGGGCAAAGCCAGCAGCGGGACCAGGGGACCAGAGGAACGTGAGAACTGGCATCCTCCTCCTTTGTAGCGTTGCCTTTGCTTCAAATATGACAGTCTTACCTTAAGCTTGGCCAGGAGCAGCTCATGGTCATGAAGCAGTTTTTTTGTTTCGTCTTGACTGCTCCCAATTTCCAGGAGATTGGGCTGTGATTCAGCCAGTTGGAGTTGTACCCACTCGCCACACTAAAAATCAAATGTGAAATGAGCTTTTATTCTCTCTTGCCCTTCCCCTTTCCTCTCGTCTTAATTTTAATTTCCAGGCACTCGAAGAACACTTCCTCCTTCCACAGTGATGGCCTAACAGGTTGAAACCCAACAGGTCTGATACAAACCCATGCTTTGTTTTCTCTTATTCCTAGAATTTAAACAGTGGGTTTAAATTCTTTAAATTCCCAAGAGATATGTGCATTTCAGTCTTCATCTCTAAGTCACTGGATAAACCCACACAGTTGTACCCCTCACGGACAACTCTAGACCATCAGTGACACTTTACACAGGTAAAGAGGGAGCTTCACCATGGGCCAGACCCGGGCGTTTCTCCTCGTCAATACAGACTTTGTTCTCTGAAGAGACCTAGGTGTGTTTTATTTGCTGGAGTGTGGACTGTGTTTGGCAGTCCTGAGAAACAGAATCTGGTGAAAAAGACTTCCCCTCTCTTTTTAAAGTTTGTTCTCTGTACTTCTGACTGCCCTGCAGGTTACTCCCCAAGCATTGTGACTCAGTTTCCTCTAAGACTATTTTAAGTTTGCAAAAAAAGTAATGTTTACTTTTTAAAAAAGGCATAGACTTGCTTCTTCGCCTTCCCTGCTGGGATCTGCAAGTTGCCCAAAGCATCATTATTTGTGTGAGAGTGATCAGTTTTCACAATGAGGCTTTGATGCCCTGGCATTCCCACTCAAACCTCTGTGGGGGAAGGGAAGGGCACCTGAGCTAAGGTCCTGTTTGTTGTACAGGACTCTCCCAGCACTGGGAACTCAGCCTTGAATAGAACCCTAAATTCCAGGCTTCCACAGTGAATCGCTTTGTTCAAAGTCAAGTTCTGTTTCCTCCTACAAAATTTTCAAATTTTGCAGCAATTAAATTAAAAGCTGGCCTCCTTGCCAGCTTTTTTCTTTTTTTTCATTGTCAGGTTTGCTTTCATTACACATGAATATTTTTAGGTGGAAAATCATCTAAAGAGCAAACTTATATTCTAGAGGGTTTTTTTTTTCACAATTATTTCAGTCAAAGAAGAACAAAATCATGGAGACCCTCTACAACCCAAAGATGTGTGGCCAACTTTGCAAACAGCTAGACAAAACGTTAAGCCCCAAATGGCTGCACTTTCCTGCTCTCAAAGGCTGGTTTACCGTACAGTCTGTGGCAGTCTCCATCCCCTGAAAATGGGAGAAGTGTGCAGTGCTGCCTTTACCAGTGAAAACCAGTTCTGGGAGGCCCTTGCAGGAATCTCTGTGATTGCTGTTCTTCATCCTCCTCAGGACGGTGACCCACTCTGACCTTCCTCCTCCCATCCCCATCACACCCACTCAAAAAATCACAGGCACTGGCCTGCTCCACCAGGCTCTTCACCTGTCATTCCTGGACCTCTCTCCTACTGTGCTTTGCTTTTAAGGACCAAACTGAAAGTATTCGGTCAAGTTTGTTTGAAGTCTCAGCCCATGGCTTTCTAAGCTGGAAAGCAACTGGCAACTTGTAGAAACTTAGCAGCCTCTGTCACTGATTTAAGTGGTTGGGATCACTTGTTACTCTTCATCTGCTCTGTTCTGTATCTTGTGATAGTGGGCATTACCCTCCAGGGCTCTCAGCGCACCAAAAAGCTCCCCTCCCCCCAGCCACACAGAGAAAAGAAAGCTGTGAGTTTACCTTGACAACTGCTATGACAATCTTGGAGTCCCCAGCTTGCACGGCTACAGAGCTGACAGTGGTGGTGGAAACACCCACATGAGGACTTCCTCCGCAGGACATGGCACTTTAGAAGCAGGGTTTAAACCCTGAGCAACCTCCGAAAGGATGCTTGTCTGCTGCTCATGTCAGAAGGCTTCCATGGGGCTGCCGGGACTCATTCAGGGAACGCTCTCTGCTCACACTGGTTACCCAGCCAAAAGGAAAGAACAGGAAGTTAAAAATAGACAGCCCCATTGAGCTTATCGTGAGGGAGGGGGAGATGGGGAGAGAGAGAGAGAGAGAGAGAGATCGTACCAGCCACACCCCTAGTATGGTAACCGTAAGTGCCTGTTATTTTTGCCATTATCTGAAACTGGAGGGACAGCTTTGAGCGCTTTGCCTATCAGCTGATGTCTGATAGCTAATGGAAAAAAAAAAAAAAAAAAAAAAACTCTATCCTGACAACCCAAATTAGTTTTGCCACTGAAACTAAACAGTTGTAACTATGGACTTTGAAACCAGAAAGTCACTGACCTGGATATCAATCTTTTCAAATCTTCTTCATGCAAAGAAAACTACTAAAAATGACCTTTTTAAAACTTTCTGGTTATTTGTTTGAGGAGTTAAGTCACAAAGTTGCTCAAAATATTTTTAAGTTAGTCTGTTACCTACAACTTAATGGACTTTGCCAAATGAAGTCTGTGGAATGGTCACATTTTCTCAGAGCTTCCTGGAGGTATTTTTAAAACATTTTACCCAGCATTTATCTGTAAGTACACATCTCTCAGGACTTCTTTATGATGGTTTTCTGAACAGTATTTTCAAATTCAGCTAGCAAGCAGCTGTTAGGACACTTAGCACTCTGCTGCTACTTTTTATCTATATCAAAGATGATTTGTTTATTTGTTTGTTTGTTTGTTTGTGGACATTTGTTTTCTTTTCTTTCTTTTATCCCCATTTGTACCTGGAAAAAAAAAAAACACATCTGCAACTAGCTTCAAGTCAGAGTCAGGATCACAGATTAATCCTATTGCTCGAAGCTCTGGCTGTGTCAGAAGTTGTCTGTGGTATTAAGCAGCAGCTGTTGGATCCCTGACAAAGAACAGCTGAAAATAACACTACTGAAGTTTAGGTCAGAGGTCAGAGGCGAACACATCAGAGACACTGACTCCAAATCTGATGAAACCACTGGAGATCTCTGGGATGGAAGCTACAGCAGAGGGCAGAGCCGTGAACAGAGCCGAAGGAGCCCATTCCGAGTGTAAGCCCCCTTAGCTCTGTGATAAGTAAGGCGTGTTACACTGGGCTGACGCGGAGAGGTCTGAGCAGGCACCATGGCTTTCTTTTGCCAAGGATTCCGGAAATACTCTTCAGCCGAAATGTGTGGGGATATGCATACACACACAAGTGTCAGCAACGGCTGTTCTTTCCAAGAGCGTGCCATGGCTGCTCGGCAGGCTGCACACTATTGCCTGCCCATAGGCTTCTCTTCTCAGCGTCTGGCTACTGCTCTGACGTGCGGCTACTCTACTGCCGCACCAAGATCCCCATTCCTAGACTGAACGAGCTTCACCTGACACCATGAAGGGACCAGCAGGAACAAGCTCTGGATGCCAACATGATGGACAACGTAGAACTTAGACAGTTTCGTTTCAGGGCAGGGCTGGGGAGCTTGTGGAGAAATAGCCACCTTGGGATATGAAAGACAGTTCCCTCCACTGAGTCAGGATGTAAACTAGGTGCACAGAGGGCATTGCTTAAGTCCTTATCCATCTTGCCAACCAGAAAAGCAAACATCAACCTGCAGGCAAACAGCACGCTTTCACCCTGAGTTAACTCTGGGCCTGGAAACTGCAGGGCTCACGAGTTGCACTGAAGAGGGGAAGGGAATTTGGAGTAGCAGGCTGCAGAGACCACAGGCTAAGGCAGCGGCGCCATGCACAAAGCTTCTCTTAGGACAGAAGACTGTATAAAGGGTTTGGAGGACAGCACAGGACTTCTGAAAATGGCCATCAGTTAGAAAGGAGGGAAGGAGGGACAGAAGGGAGAGCACACGGCTGAAAGGCTAGTTAAACCCAAGGTTTGAGGGTGAGGGAATTAGAAATACGACTTTGTTAAAAGATTAATCCAGCTACTCAGCAACATACTTTGTGTGTGGATGACCTTTCTCTTAATTAGATGGAGCAGGTCCAGGGTATTGCATGAAAAAAGAAAAGAAAAGAAAAAGTGTTCTATGCTTTGGTGGACACGAGGCAAATTGCATACATCCATTTAAGTGGATTCTTATTAAATTTTACTCAGATTTCTGGTGTTGAGACTTGCAAAAGACTTGAATAATTATATTTTTCCTTTTTTCCCCCTTTTTTTGACCCTACCCCTCAGTACCTTAGTAGCCTTCTCTGTAGAAACCATGTTGCTCAGGCCATAGCATCAACGTCTATTTTCTGCAAAGTCAGTAGCCTTCATCTGGAGGCGTGCTTCTCAGCCTTCCTCAGGCTGTGACCTCTTAACACAGCTCCTCATGTTGTGGTGACCCTCCCCCATCCAGAAACTTACCTTCAGTGTAACTTCATAACTGTAATTTTGCTATGGTGGAGAATCATAATGTAAACACCTGTGTTTGCCAGTGGTCTTTCTTAGGTCGAGAACAGGCTGAGAAGCACTGATCTAGAATAATGCCGAGTTACACAGCACATCACTAACTCCAGCACGTACGTGGAGAACAGTTAGTAAGAAACACATCGGGCTAGAGAAGGTGCTACACTGTGCTCAGGTGGATTTCATTCATATTAAAGTGTCTGTGAAAACCTCGGTTACAGTGTATTTATACTGCCTATCGTCACCCCAAAGAAAAAAACCAAAACAAAGAGAGCCTTGCAGGCATTCTCCTCCGTTGAAGTTTATAGACCATCCGGCAGAGGTTACTACCCTTCTCTGTTCATCCCTCTGGGAAATGGCTGTTTTTATACAGACTCAATTTCAGTGCAAGAGCCGCTATGGGGAATCATAAGGCTATGGCTGAACTTGGTAACGTTTCAAATGGCAGATTCTTAAAGAAACAGAGAAAGCTAGTATCTGAAGACCTTCTAAACAGTGTTCTCCAGCTCTGTGTCCAAACACGGTTTCTTTCCTGCACTGTGTACAAGGTTTTCTTGCATACACAGTTTTCACACTTGATTTCAGGTGTTTCTCTTAGTACTGTTGTTAGGATTTGACTTTACAAAGACAAATTACATAGACCCAATATAAATAACCCAGAGTAAGTATATTATGGTCCCATTATTTGTAGCTGCCTTGTCAGTGATGTCTTCTTCCATACATGTGCTCATGTCTTCTTTCAATATGAAGGATGAAACATGTGTCTATTAGTATCAGACACTATTCTAGACATTGGGCACATAGCAAAACAAGACAAGGTTCATCCACGATGCAGTTTGCCCTCTGGTAGGGGGGGGAGACATACCCAATTAGCTGGTAATCGTGCAAACAGAACAGCTAGATGATAGATGGATGGATGGACAGATAGATGGCAGACAGGTGCATTCCAAACAGACTGATACACAGACAGACCACCATCATGTAATGAGAACTACAAGGGAACACAGACGGGGCAAGGAAAGTAAAAGTATAAATAGGGGAAAGAGGAAAGCATTTTAGGAGGGTCACTAGAGGTATAAATAGTGAGATTCTAGTTGAGACTTGGATTAAATAAAAAGAGCAAGGCAAGCGGGTATGTCAGGGAAAGAATCTTCCGGGCAGCTGGGGCCCTGCCTTTATTCTTGAAATGCATCCAATAGGTTACTGAGCTAGGTGAAGATGGAGGAGGAAGATAGAGCTAGAACTGAGAGGTGGCTGGCCAAGTCACTCAGGGCCTCTGAGTAAGTGCTGCTGGGTCCTGGCTTGCTGAAATGACCCTGGTTTACACCTGTTCTGCCATAGACCCCTTTCATGACGAAAAGAGGCCATTTGGATGATAAATTATGTGCTAAACCTACTGGTAAGGCAACAGTGATGTTTTAGGATTCATTCTGAGATGGAAAACTATTGCCAGGCTCTGGTCCAAAGCATGGCATCATTTGATTTATTGTTGCTATAGAAACTCTCTGTGGAAAAGAGACTGTCGAAGTCAGGCACAAAAGACAGAGGTGGGATGATCACCACGCCACCTGGCACGCAAAAGGCCACACTGGGCCCTGCTGGGATGCTTCTTTTTGAACACCTAAGTCAGGCTGAAGAAGAAGGAGGTGTCTGAAAGATAAGGACATCCAGCAGCAGTTTCAATCTGTCCTTTGAACTTCACAGATTTCCTTCCATCTAAACACGTTCAATGACGTATTCAAGTCCTTAGTTTCTCCACAAGATTAGGGAGAATTACAGACAAGTAACTTTTATGCCTTTCCCCTCTAGAAGTGATAAGAAAAGCAAAATAAAACGTGGGCCAGTTTAATGACTACATAAGTCGGTCAAGAGATCCAGGTCCAAAGGATCCCCGTAACTGGTGTGTGAAGTGCAGTTTGCACTTCTCCAGGATCACATACACACTCATGCGCTGTTCTTCTTGCCAAGTCTCTTCTAAGGCACTAAAATAATCTAGAAAAAGTTCAATAGCCAGCAAAGTCAAAATGTACAAAAGACATAAGAATCTTGGTGACTTGTGCAAATTTCATTTTGAATGAAGAAAAAAACATTTACAATGTTTTTGTAATTTTGGAAAAGGGGGGGGGAGTATTTAGAATTACTGAAAAGCTTTTCCTGCACAAACTTTCATCTTAAATCTTTAAGCCACATCACTTCCCACCTACCCTGATCTACATACTCAGCACCCAACATAGCTGAATTCTGATTGCTCTTCCGATGAGGAAATGTGCAAAGAATCCACCTCCACGAGATATCAATATATATCAATGTACATATGGACACATATATGTATAGCTATATACATATATGTATGTATGGGAGCTTTGGTGAACTGGTGAACGTGATTTTGGAAAATTGCATTTTGTTTTGTTTTTCTTTACTGTTGCTAAACTCCAGTTGAGGCTGAGATTTCCCATCTCAAAGTAATGCCCAGGGAGGCCTCGGGGGCCGCAATCATTCTGGGGAAGCCAGCAGGGACACTGTGACTGAGCTGTCACTTGTGTATACTTCGCTAAGGGAAGACTAACGACCTAATGCAGAACCCAGCGGCATAAACTCAGATGCCCCAAATGCTGTGGCTGCTATCCGTGAAGGCCAGGCAAGGAGTAAGAGGCTGAAAGGAGAATGTTTATTAGGAAACGTCAGGACCTCATTAAGCAGATCGGTGAATGTGTAGACTGTTAGACGTGGGAAACGTCACCCTGGGCTTCCTCGGTACTGCACGCCTGATTCAAAACTTATTGATATTTACTGGCATAAGTTTAATTACAAAGAAGTTTTAATAAAAGCTACTGTAGATTCCTTTCTTTCCCTCCCTCCCTCCCTTCTTTCCTTCTTCCTTCCTTCCGTTCTTTCTTTCCTTCCTCTTGTTGTTCATTTGGTTTTTGAGACAGGGTTTCTCTGTGTAGACCAGGCTGTCCTTGAACTCAGAGATCTGCCTGCCTCTGCCACCTGAGTGCTGGGATCACAGCCCTGCACCGTCACTGACTGGCTAGATTAATTTCTTAAAAATGGTCTGTGTGTATAGCTATAGTTGTGTGGAGTTGGGGCGAGTGTGTGTGTAGGTGTGAAGGAGGGGGTGAGGTGAGTGTGTATGTGGGAGGTGTGGAGAAGGTATGTGTGTCTATGGGGGTGCATAGAGCAGGTGTAGTATGTGTCTATGGGTGTGTGTGTTTATGGATGTGTGTGTATGGGTGTATATATGTATAAGGGTGTGTGTTTGTGTGCGTATGTATGTATGCATGAGTGTGTGTATGTATGGTATGTGTGTGAGTGTGTGTATGAGGGTGTGTGTCGGCGTGTGGTATGTGGGTATATGTGTATGTGTGTATGCATGTATGTGTGTAAATGTGTGTGAGTGTATGTGTGTGAATTGTGTGGGTGTATGTGAACGTGTATGTGTATGAAGTGAGAGGTGGGGGTTTGTGTGTACGTGTGGTATGCATGTATGTGTGGTGTGTGTGTGAATATGTATGTGTGTATATGAAGGTGTGGGGCTGGGGTGGTATGTGGGTATGTATGTGTGATGTGTGTGGGTAAGAGTGTTGTTAGTACTTACAGAGGTCAGGGGAGGGGGTCAGATTCCCAGACAGTTGTGATCTGACCGCAGTGCTGGGAACTAAACTGGGGTCCTCAGAAGCGCAGCAGGTGTGTTTAACCACGGCACCATCTCCACCTCAACAACCGTAGGTTCTTTTAAAAGCAAGGTATCAATGTAGATGCTAAGACTCATAGCCAAACTTTGGGCAGAGTGCAGGGAATCTTATGAAAGAAGAGGGAGACAGAAAAACCAGGAGGGGACAGGAGCTCCACAAGGAGAACAGAACTAAACAATCTAGGCACAGGGATCTTTTCTGAGACTGATACTCCAGCTAAGGACCATACATGGAGATAACCTAGAACCCCTGCACAGATGTAGCCCATGGCAGCTCAGTGTCCAAGTGGGTTCCTAGTAAGGGGAACAGGGACTGCCTCTGACATGAACTCAGTGGTGGGCTCTTTGATCACCTCCCCCTGAGGGGGAAGCAGCCTTACCAGGCCACAGAGGAAGATGATGCCAGTCCTGATGAGACCTGATAGGCTAGGGTCAGTGGGAGGGAGGAGGACCTCCCCTATCAGTGGACTAGAGGAGGGGCATGAGAGGAGAAGAGGGAGGAAGGGTGGGAATGGGAGGAGGGGAGGAGACAAGGGAGGGAGCTACAGCTGGGATACAAAGTGAATACATTGTAATAAATAAATATATAAATTAAATTAAATTAAAAAAAAACTGTCATCAGGTTTTGAAACAAACTTATTTTAAAGACCCGTGTCCTTACTGTAAGTAAACACGCCTCACCTGAGTTCACACACAGGCCCCAGCCCTGGGAACCTTTTGTTAATACCTGACCGGAGAAGGGCTGGTGTGCCAGAACCCACATGAAAGGTGGCGACTGCAGCGAGGGATAAAGAAGTTACTGACACCTGCAGGAAAAAAGATATTTATTCGCACAAGCTTTAAGGAAAACAGGAAACAAGATGAGAGACCATCACGGAGAGCTGGAAACCCTCCTGGAAACGACAGCAGCGGGTCGCCTGCAGCCCGCCCCACCGCGGCTGGCCCCAGAGCAAACTGGCTTCCTGTGGCAAACTCCACCCTCGGGAAAGGAAGGACTTCAAACGCGGTCAGTGTGCTGGGGAGCCCTTAGATCCTGCCTGTGTGTGAGCTCCCGGGGAGAGCAGATAGCAGGGAGAGCGGCGCCCCACCCAGCCACCGTGCCCCCAGGCCGGCGCCACCCACCCACGCACCGTGCGCACAGCCCGTCTACCCCTCTGCCACAACCCTTCAGATCTGTGCCCGCTCACCAACACGCCCTCAAGGCTTGACCTCTATCAGTCTGGCATGACTTGGAAGGCTGGAGGGAGAAGAGTGTTGGGGCTCATCCACGCTCATGAAGAGGGCGAGCCAGGATCCCAGCTGCTTCCCTTGGACTGCCTTACTGCGGTCTCAAAGAGAGTAAATTCTCTCCTAAATGTTGGTTCAAAAACTATAGTGCCCGTGGATGGGTCACTCGCGAGTGCTGAGCGGTTCCGTGCTCTGTTTCAGAGGGCGGGAAGAAACTTCCTGAGGAGAGACAGGCAGACAGGCATTGTAGTGTGTGCCTGTAGCTGAGCCATGGGTGGGGATGGGGAGGAGACACACGCAGGAGGACTGCTTCGAGTTCAAGGCCATCCTGTGCTTTGTAGCACGATGGGAGTGTCAGGGAGCCCGCATTCTTCACGGAGACTAACAAAGGGGTGAATACCCAAGGACAAAAAGTACAAAGTAAAAGACCCAGGAAAGGTGAAAGCAGGCTTTTTTTGGAGCAGAAATATCCTGAGGGGGAGGGTGGAGTGGGTGACTGGCTGCAGGGCTCTGGGCTGGTCCTTCTGGGTCCCGGACTCGGCCTTCTTTTACTCTCCTGCGTTTTTCCTCAGTTCCTCCTCCCTCTCCCATTTCTCCATTCTCTCAGCCCAGCTGGTCCTTGGCCCAGGGAGATGATAAAGGCAGCAAGATGGCGTCAGAGCTGCTGGGTGGGGTGTTGTCTCTGCAGTCCAGCTGCTGGTGGGGGCATTATCTCTTTCCCTTTCCACCTCTTCCTGGACTGCCTCTTCCCTAGGGACTCCCACAACAGCATCAGGCCAAACTGTGTTACAAAGGAGGACCCTATCTAGACAAAAACCAAAGCAGCACAGAATGCCACCTCAGTCCTCAGTGTTCCCTTCAGGTAAAGGTAGAGAGCACAGTCCTGACAATAGAACTGCTCTGAGCCCACGCCGCAGCCCCTCCTCTATCTTCAAGCCACTCTGGGGCCTGATGGACACTTGCAGGCCCAGACTACCAGGTGGCTTGCTACTGTCAGTGGTCACACACAGACTGTTAGTATTATTTAAAAATGAAGCCACTCACACATCAGATATTATATAAAAGAGATTGATTGGATAGAGGTGGAGAGATAGAGAGGAAAAGGAGAAAGAGAGACATGGTGGGGGAGGCAGGAAAGAAAGTGAGGCTGAGAAAGCAAGAGAGGAGAGAGGAAAAGAAGAAGGTAAGAGAGAGACAAAGTGCCACTTTGGTCCTTTCCTGGCTTGTGTGTGCACAGCTGAACTGCGCCTGCCACACACCTTGTGGGCGATACATAATAACATCATAGGTTACTAGGCAACCCAGAAGCAGGCTGCCTATACCACTAACACAGACCCAGACAGATGTGCAAGGTGGATCAAACAGGGCATGTGAAAGAAGTGAATGGATCGCAGAGTGTATCATGAAGAAAAATCTCTCCCCATTGACATCTGCAGGCTTAGGCTTGTATGAAGGATGGTTTGGATGGTTTTCTTCAGGATTTTCCTTCTGACCTTTAACAAGGCAGAGTTTAACAAAACCATGGTTGAGGCAGTGGCATATTACAGCCAAACCCAAGTATGAATTCAAACCTTTTTTTTTTTTAAACAAAACTTTGAAATCAATGCATTAAAAGGAAGCTCTTGACTGAGAATGTATGCTCCAGGATAATGAGTTATGTGTTGTATTCAGAATTCCATCTCATGACTAGATTTAGATTTTTGAGTTTGTAGGCTATGATAGAACCAGTTCATGGTAAACTGCATGGTAGAATTCTTGGTCTCCTCCACCAGGACACAGTGGACCCCTGCCCTCAGCCCCCTCACTCCTGTCCCTCATGGATTAAATGGTGTCAAATCAGGGCTGTCTTACAGCCTGCTGCACTGGCTCATGCTGGCTGCCTGTGCCCCATTGTAGGTGAAGTGGCCTTAGAGGACACAGGGGCAGAGCCTCCTTTCTGAAAATGGACTGTCCACATGAAATCTGCGAGTCTTGTCTGCCCTCACCTTCCCCAACATCATGCTCTTTATTCCTTATAGAGAAGGCTCCTATTCAGAGTCAAATTGGCAATACCCAAACTGTAACAAAAGTTTAAAAAAAGAGGAAGGGTTTCTCTGTGTAGTCTTAGCTGTCCTAGACTCGATTTGTAGACCAAGCTGGCCTCAATCTCACATTGATCCACCTGCCTCTGCCTCCCTTAATGTTGGGAGCAAAGGCGTACACCACCATGCTTGGCTAGCATTTTAAAGTCTATACTTTGAAGGAAAATGTCCATTTTCCTTAAAAAGCAAAAAACCAAACCAAAATACCACATACTGCTAGGTATTTGTGATGTAAATCATTGGCTTAAACACCAGTTAAACCTTAAGACAACAGATTTCTCCTCTCAGAGATTTGGCGTCCAGAAGCACACAAGGAAATACTAATGTAGGCTTTAACCATGAACCAGCTACTCATTAAACAACTTGCATCTCTCTCCTTTAATTACCAGGAAAGCACTGCTGTTACTGCTCTCCTCAGGCTCAGGACACTGACCCAGATACATTAAATAACATGTCTGGGACTTCAAGGTACCCAGGTTTAACCAGGTTAGCCTGACTCCCAGAGCAGGAGCCTTACCCAAAGGCTCTAATCATGGAACTCAGTTTGTTTCATTTTGTGTCTTACTGCCTGAAACAAATCTTACTTTGAATAAGTATGGAACTATAAGAAATTGAAATTCATTAAGTTGAAAAAAAAAAAAAAAACCTGTCGGTTCTAGAAACCAGGCAAACTGGTGAGCTACTCCAGGGCTTTTATTTCTTCTGTCACTAATGTAGGTGTGTCACCTTCCTTTTGTGTCTTGTTGATTCTGTGGGGTGTAGGTGCTAGTTTTTAAATCTCTTATTTATGTTTCTTAATCCTCTTCCTCCTTTCTCCACCCCAATCTCTTCCAACACCCCAATACCAGGTAGGAGAGAAAGGAGGTTAGTGGGGAGAAGGGGCAGAGTTTTCCTTAGCTACTTCCTGCTGGTTAGGGTCATCAGGTTCCTTGGGGCAAATCCAATCTTCATTTCAGGAGATCTCCAACTTCTCATCCAACTGCATCGACAGCAACCAGGAGAAGCAGGGGAAAGGGGAGCACCAGCAGCCTTCTTTCTTGGAGCTCCCCAACACTCTAAGCTCTGGCCTTTATTCCCTCTCAGAGCCCTTAGATTTGAACTATCTGCAGCTGGCAAAGAGGCCTTTCTAGAGCCCACATGAGGCAAATAGTCTGCTGCTGTGAACCATCTGAATCGGTCCCATATCCCACACCTGGGACCAAAACAAAAACATGTTCATATCTACAACAGTGGGGTTTGATCCACATACTGTGGGATTAGCTGCATTACTTCCTTCTCAGAGTGAGTCGGTTGTTTCTCCATTTCTGTTTTCATTCCAGGTGTAGCTGTTCTTTCTGCTGTGCACTCTGCAGCCTTCTCCAGCTCTCTGTGTGCTGGGAACCGTGCAGGTAACCCATTAGATGACTGCTTCCTTTCCCTCCCCTCCTTACTTGAGCTTTATCCAGGCAGATAATTCTTCATTCCCACAGATCTGCTAGCATCCTTATTCACCTATGAAGCATTTCCTTCTTTGTTTAGACAACCAAACCAAGAACAGTGACTTCAGAAAAGTGCTCTTCCTATGCAAGACTACCAAAAATAAATATAGAAACAAAACTAACCAGCCACCCAAACCAAAACAATCTCACCCTTTATGTCTGTTTGTTTTTAAAGCATAACAGAAAGCCAGGTGTACTGGCAAAGGCACAACAAACTGATTAACAGAACAGAATAGCCAGTGTAGATGTGGATCATGGGATTTATAAACTCGACATAATTCCCTGGGACTGCCAGCAATTAATGGGATGGATAAACTATTCAGTATGTGAGCTTCAGAACATATAGTATTTGGGAAAAAAATCTATCATCTATCACCACTCTGTACAATTCATCAGAACTACTTGACTATAAGAAATGGGAAAATGGAAGCTGTACAAGAGGGAAATAACTCAGGCTGAAGTATTTCCCAACTATCAAAGCCATGCAAAGATTCATAGGTAGTTATCAAAGGTCTCCCAGACATGTGAATGCCAATGTCATTAAACTTCATTCACTAAGCCAGACTAAGCAACAAATTAGAGGAAATGCATGCTACAACTATGATGAATTATTACTTTTATTAAATTTTCTTCAGTCAAGTGAGAAAAGTATTAGGGCTCCAAAGGAGAAGTATAGAAAAGTAGTTACAGCTCCATTGGGGAAGCAGCGTGGATACTGCTAATCATTACACTGTTTTCAGTTAATAACGTGAACTCAGTGAACTCAACTGTTTTTTTTTTTGTCTAAGATTTGAAAAGGCTTAAAAATAAACCCTCTGTTCTGAAAAAAAAAAAAAAAAAGTCTCGTTGGGTGCTCCAGTTGTTGAAGGGGGCATGAACTTGCCCAGCCTTCTGGGGAGGAATCTGGCAGAGAATGGATAGGTCCATGTCAGTGCTGCTACCTTCCAAGCTGAAAGATCAGATGCCATCAAAAGGGCACACGATGGCCATTGTTCCCTGCAGCATGGCTTAGAGCACCGCTAAGAAGGAAGGGAATAAAGTCAAGGTTCATAAACAGTGGTTGCTCTCCACATTCACTTGCACAGGAAAAAATGTTCATAAAGGGAAATGTGAGGTTTGAGGACACTGATGGTAAGAAAGGCAGGATTAAGCTGTGTATACATGTATCATGCAAAGACGCAAAGGAGAGGCATAAAATTGATGGGCTGTGGGAAGTTTTTACTTCCTGTACATTTCTAGTGACCTATGGTACTCTTAGAGAAACAGTAACTGAGTGTATTTGAACAGGATTTTAAAAGAATAAACTATAAAGGGCTTTCTCTAGTTGCTCACAACTATCATTCATGACTCACAAGATAGTAGAAAACACATTGTCTTCCAGATAGTGGTAATCTAATAAATGCATTTGCTATCTGAAATTTCTGGAAATAATCTGACATGGTTCCCCAAAATGCCACCTACACAGCACTGACTGACTTGGAACCTGCTATGTAGAGAAGGCTGGCTTTAAATTCTTACAGATCTGCCTGATTCTGTCTCCTGGGTCCTAGGATTAAAGGGATGTACCACCATCCCGGGCATAACTCTGTATTTCTTTTTTTATTAAAAAAACTGATAAGAAAATTGAGTTGTTGGTTATCTCCGTGGTTGAATACTTGCTTCTTATGTGTTAGAAACATGGGAGGGAGAGTCTGAAAATCAACATGTTTAAGTATTTATAAAGACTACTCTAGAACCTTTCAATTCAAAGTATGTAAGCCAATGTGGTAGTGCAGGCTTGTAATCACACCACATGGGAGAAGGATAAGAATTCAAAGCGACCTTAGCCACATGTGTGAAGCCATTCAGGGCTGAGTTAGAGCTTATTACAAAAAACAAGAATACTCACAACTATGTATGGTTTGCAGGATGAAAACACAAAACCCCAGATCTGATTCTAGACTCACCGAATCGGAATTTTCATAAGCTCTCTGGTTGATTCGGGAACACTGAGTTTGTCATGGATTTGAGATTTTTCACTTTGCTTCTAACTGTATGTCTACATTGTGATTATTTTTATAGCCTTTAGCCCTCCCAGAGGGATCTCTATGGTCTATGAGCTTTATAAATTTTTTTTAAAAGAACACAGCAGCAATCAATGGTATATGTTCTAAAACCTATAGGTAGATCCACCATTCAGAAATGACCATTATTTATTGTAATAAGAGTTCTAAACTGGGCACAGTGGCACACACCTGTAATCACAGCCAGTCAGCCTGGTCTACAAAGAGAATCCAGGACAGCTAAGGCTACAGAGAAACCCTATATCAAAAAAAAAAAAAAAAAAAAAAAAGGTTTCTAGGTCATCCTACAGCAGTTTGCTTAATCCGTAAGCTTGAAGAGAAGCAACCATATCTTGGTAATTGTTTTAATGGTTGTTTCTGATGCTCCTCGCTCTAACAGAAGAGCCTAGAGACTGGTTCTGCCATCAGTCTAGGACTTCTTCCCATTACAGTAGTTTAAATAATACCCTATTGGCTCACATGTTGAATACTTGGACCCCAGTTGGTGGAATTGTTTGGGAAGAATTAGGAGATATGGCCTTGCTGTAGGCCAGTAGGGGTGGGCTTCAAACAAACAAAAAGACTAGTGCCATTCCCAGTGTGCTCTCTGCTTCCTCTTACAGTTAAGCATGTGCTCTCTGACCTGATGCTTGGTCACCTGAGGCTGTGCCATCACGGACTCTGACCTCCTGAAACTGTAAGCTCAAAATAAACTCTTCCATAAGTTGCCATGGTCATGGTGTCCTATCATAGGAACCATTCATGACTGTAACTGTTTATGCAAGAGGATAACTGGTAGGGCTTGTTAGGTCTGAAAATACTCTACAGATAAGGCAGACAGAAATAGCAAAGGTTGATACTACACACATTTACCTTCTTTTCATTGTAAACATAGATCACAGGCAAGAGCTCTTACCTTTAGAAATCTGAAACAACTTCATGGATACATCATCAAGTCTTTACCAGGAAATCTAGAGATTCTGACACTAATTAAGATGGAATAACTACTGATATAAATTCTCTGCATGATACATTTTGTTTGTATCTTGAACTATCACTCAAAGAACTTCATTTGCAAATTTCCAAATTTTTGCAATCAATAATTCATGGAAGCCATTCTGCAGCTGCAATTATTTACAGAGAAACATGATTTTGATGAATTAAAAAAAGATAATTTCGGGGTCTGGAGATGTAGATGCAGTCTCAGTCTCCTCCGCCTGCCTGGTGGGAAGAGAGGAAACACATGTCCTATCTATGCACAGTGACGTACTATCTGTGTATGACGACGACCCTGGAGGGCCAAACCTGGCAACAGCACTGAACCTAGGCCACCTAGTAAAGATGGTTGGGTTGTTAAGAGTTGGGAGAGAAAGTTCTATCTTCTGACATTTCAAATTCTTTCAGAATAAGCATGCTACATTACATTTTCTTTTGTTTTAATAAAAGATCTTTAGAAAATACTGGTCAAAATTGAACTTTAAAAATAATCAAAATAGGTTCAGAGATGTAAAACTCATCAGATTATGCTGTAGGGATCAGTAATGACTAAATTCTCCCTAGATTTTTATGAACAATCTTTATTTATAGAAACCAAACTTGTCCGTTAACAATATGGCAAAGAAATACATATCAAAACCTGCTGCCATTGAATTTTATGATTTTTATTGCATATTTACAATTGGGCACATTATAAGGATATACAGTAGAAGCCAAATTTCCCAGCCCTTAAAAGTCTCATTGGAAAGGTTAGGTAAGTAACACAAAGGCATTTGAACATGGGCACTGAAAACATACGCATGACCGTAATTTTACAGGCGAATACTCTGTGTAATAGAACAGAAGAGGAAGATAACACACAGGAGAAAAAAGTCACCCAAGTATGAAGCAAACAAAGTCAAGCTGAAAAGATGGAAATTATGACATTTAAAGGCTAAAATGTCTACAATGCCATACCTATCTGCTACGTAAAACTGTGAGGTAGAGTTCTTCCCAACCTGTTTTCTGCTTTCCTGACCACCCCCTGGGCACTTCCCTGCACAGATGCCTTTTTCATGCTGTGGTGCCAGGAACCGGCTCTTGTGTATGTTCTTGTGTTTTTCTGGCCTCTCCACTTCCACCACAGTGTTCTTTTCTACCCAATGATTCCTCTCACTTTGCTTACTCAAAGTAGGTGGTCTAGGTAACATCATCGAGCTAGTGCCATTTCTTCTAGCTAATGAAGTAGCATACTTGGTCTTAGGGACCTCTGGGGGAGCTGTTCTGTGGCAGAGAGGAACCCTTCCCTCTTATTCCAACTACCACATTCATACACAAGCGATGTCATTTCTACCCCCAATTTCTCTTACCATCTCAACGTGGGAATCAGAAAAATCATTTACACCTTTTTATACACCCAAGATATATTTTTAAAAAAAATCAGGGAACATGACAACACATTGGAAAAATAAGTTTTTTTCTTTTAAAAACCACTCTACAAGCCAGAAATTCTAAGTATTTACTCATGAGCAAACAAATAACTATATTCACACAGCTGTGCTTAGGAATGATCACTGTAACTGAGTCCAACATCCCAGTTATCCAATAAGGAACTGGGAAAGTGAGTGGCAATATATAGTAAATGGGACACTACTTAGCAGTAGAATGGGGATGAAATAGTAATGCCAAGTCCATGAAAGAAGCTCCCAAATACAACGGTAGTGAAGAAGCCTTGTCAAAGAGAGAACCTGATGTGATGTGAATTAAAAACAAGCTCTAAAATGGAACATCTAGCTTACAGCAGGAAAACAAAAACAAACAAAAACAGTGCTTGTCATGTGGGGACAGTGATGGGTGAGAAGGGTTGTGTGGGAACTTTTAGAGGGGTGTATTTCCCTCTACATAATACTCGATATATTTAAACACACACACAGAGCCCGGGAATGTTCCGTGCATGTAGATTCTAGGAATGTAATTTCTGTCACAGAAAGCTATAAGCGAGGATGGCACCCTGCAGTGAGAGGTCTGCGGAAGTAGCTAAGTGGAAGAGGCCTGCAGTCTCAGATGCATCAAAATAGAATCTGGATGGACATGGACAAAGCAAGTGTAACTAATGCTGAGGTGGTGGGGATACTATGACATTATTTTAAACTTTATAGACTTTAAACTTTTATAAGAAAACTTTGAGAAAACGGGAGGTTTGACATGTACTGCCCCCAAAATGTTCAGACACCATTGTAATCATCAAATATTACTATGTGCCAATTTAGAAAACTGAGTTTCTCTTCAGAGTGTGAGGCAAGTGATTCAGCTCCCACTTCTCCTCTTGTCAAAAGCTGCCCGACTGATAGTTCCATCATCTCACGGCTCTGGAGAAGCACACCTACCAGATACAGTACTCCAAGCAACTTGACTGGCTGTGGAGAATATCACCTGAGCTAAGATGAAGGCATACTCTCTGGAGAAAAAGTGACCCTAAGAACGGTTTGTGCTCCATCTTATAAACTAAGACAGTCAGAAAAACGAGACAGAAGGGCGTGATGCTTCAGTGTGCAGAGTGAGAAGCCACTGTCGCCAGTGGACAGACCTACGTGCTCGCTCTGCATTTGACTTGTCTGTACCTCTAAGATGCCTCCTCAAGATTCACTAGGAAGCAGCCTCAGAGTGCAACGCTCCTATCAGACATGGCGTTCCACATGCCTTCCTTCAAACTTTCACAGCTCTGCTCTTAATACTTGACAGTAACTATTTTTAGCCATGTTTAGAATTCCTGTATCATGACATATAAAAATTATATACTGCATCTTGCCTCATTAAGAGTTCTCACAAAAATAATCTTGATTCTCTGAAACAATTTATTCACCGGCTTTCAAAATATTTAGTTTCAGTGCTGGCTGTCTCGTGCTCTTGAAGATCTTCATGTCCTAGCACAGGTTCTGCTTCTTCCTCAAGTGCACAGTCTAGTGTTTATTCTTGTCTCAAGTTCACTCTAAACTCCCACTGCAGCATTAAGTCATACTGAGCGTCACCTCCAAGGCACTGCCAGGGCACACCCTCACTTGAGCCTCTATTACAAGACCAGTCTTCCCCATTATCACTGCCCGAGTTTGTCAAACCGCCTCTTCTCTAACCGAAACTGACACTAATGGTTGTCTCAAGTCATCTTTACCTCAGTATTGGGAGATTCTACAAATACCCTCAGACTCATGCTCTTGCTTGTATGGCTTGTTCCTTTCTTTACACTCCAACCATGTCGTCTTTCTTTGGCTTGTGTTAACTGACAGAGTTAGTGGAGTTGACTCATGCCCTGTCAAACACAGCACTGATGATAATCCTGTCTTGTCTTCTGTCTGTCTGTTCTATTTTCCTCCCACAGTGGGGAATTTGTCAGCTTTAGAGCTTCAGTATACTGCTGAGGGCACCAGTGCCACCCTCAGCATCTCAGATATATAATCTGAATATACGTTTCCTTATCCACTGGCAAAAAGGGGGCAGGAGCAAAGGAGGCAGAGGTGAAAGGGTAGGGGTCAGGGGTGGGGGTGAAAGGTTACGGGTGAGGAGAAAGAGGTGAAGAAGTGGGTAAGGTGAAGGGAGTAGGAGTGTGGGGGGAGCAAACGGGTAAGGCGTAGGGCTGAAGGGGTAGGGGTGAGAGGGTGGAGGTGAGAAGGTTATGGAGCAGAGCAGATAAACAGTGTGTAGGCTCTACCACTCCATCAATGACAGAGCAAGATTCAGAATACTATTTTCTGCTCTGAAATACAGGAGAAAGCAATGATATCTTCCACTGTATTTGCTCCTTCAGTTTTCAATACTTCTGAGGATTACTGTATTTCATTACTGAAACTGATGACTTGTACATTTACATATTTCAGAGTCTCTAGGATAGTTATGGACACATATTGATTCTGAAAAGTTGAGCAGGGCCAAATACTACTTTCTGCTCTCGATGGGGAACGTTGACTTCTGGAACTGAACATTAACGCTAATCCTGTTTGTCCTGCAGAGCTTTCCCTTTGGGTGCTTAATGAAAGACAGCAGCTGTGTACAAGCCTTGTCATAGGTGACTGCCTATTTAATGATGCTTATTTATGCCTGTACCTTCTCTACAAACTCAAGGTCTACAGAGTTACATCAGCTATAGTCTCTTTTAGTTTTTAGCAGCCGTCATGTTGTTCTGATGACTCGGTGTGTTTGGGGTAGGGTGTGAGGCATATGTAAGAACAGACAATCTCTTCTGGCAAGCACCTGCAGTGTATGAAAGAATGCTGATGGTCCCTACCGACATGGCCTGTGTAGTGGGATACATTCGCCCAACCCAACCGTCACACCATGGCATGCAAAGGGGCTTAGAAGAGAAAACAAGATTTGCTTAGAACTACTGAAAAAAAAATTAGCTTGTCCTGTTCTCACTGAGAAGAATGACAGCAGCAATGCTAATAGCAGATCGTCCATGACCTGAAGTAAGGAGGTGACAAACTATTAAGAGTAGGGGACATTCACAAGCCAGTTCAAACCCCAACAGAGTACAAGATCCAGTCAACCCTCAAGCATGGAATGCCAGCTAAGAGGCTGCACCTTCACCAGTGTCACTAATGACTCAACCTGGGCAATAAGGTCAAAACAATGAGAGCTGGGAATAAAGCCAAAAGATTTAAAAGGAAGTTATCATCTTTGCATCACAGCTCTGCTGAGTCAGACATGTACTAAGAGACGGCTTCAAGCTGCCATTGTCTACTGAGTTTACATAGGAACAAAGATATAGGCCAAAAAGAAGAAAAAGATAAAGAAGAGGAGGATGGGGGAAGGGGAGGAAGAAGAAGAAAGAAAGAAAGAAAGAAAGAAAGAAAGAAAGAAAGAAAGAAAGGAAGGAAGGAAGGAAGGAAGGAAGGAAGGAAGGAAGGAAGGAAGGAAGGAAAGCAGCAGCCAACGAGACACAAGCTAACAGAAACTGTTCAACTAACATGCTAACATGCCAGGGAGTTCCTAGGCAGGACTAAAGACATGCATGGGCCTGTGGCCTTGAACCAGTAAGGAAGAGGATTTTGAACTGTCTGTAGGCCAACGTCAGCAAAGGTCTGATATTTCAAACAAGCTGAAGTCCCAGCCTTTATCTGTCCTCTACATGAGCTGTGACCACAGGAGAAAAGTCAGTTTGGGGCACTGCTGGGTTTTTATTCATAACTCTTGTGTATCTATAAAGATACACACAAAGAAAAGGGGACCACATTTGCCAATGAAGGGGACCATGCTCATTCTGTATCTGGTTTCATGTAACTATTCAAATCGTACATGGCTTTCTCATATTTTGTCTTTCTTTACTTTTTACAGGAAAGTGGGCTTAAGGACTATGACAGTTAACCCATTTGGAATTATGCATCCATGAGCTGATGGTAAATTACAAAGTCAATAAAAACACTGGTGAATCTGAAACTCAGTAAAAGGAACAGATAGTGAATATAAGGAACAAACATCTAAAAGTTACATGTCTAAGGGTCTAAAATAGCAGGCTTATTCCGCGGAAACACATTTACAAGGCAGTCCTGACTCTAGAAAATAGCACTGTTTAAATACACCTCAGACTACAGAAGAGGAGGGTTGTTACTGATGCTACAATGGAGACAGGCGAAGGACCGAACATGCTACACACAAGGAGAGGTGTGGGCACAAGACCTGTGAGACAAGAGTCAGCCCCCAGAAGGACTTACGACATAACAGGAAAGGCTTAGCACCATCATGAAGACTGAAGAAAGACCCGCAGGAGCTCCTACACAGGAGGAGAGCCCCGGAGGAGGGTTATCAAGTATAGAAGGAACGTCTGGATGGTCTCAGAGGCAGCGGCAGTGTAAGACATGGGGAACAGTTGAAGTTTGCCCTGGACATTGTGGCACCATTAATCAAACTACTCCAGGAAGAAAAGGCAAGTATAGTATGTCTTTCGTTTCTGTGGGAACGGCAGGGAGGCAGCTGAAAGCCATGCATTTCAGATCAGGCATGTCCTGCAGGACACTGGGGATAAGATGCCTAATGAGCCAGCGAGAGAGAGGACAGAGGCAGAATGCGCATGTGCAACAGACCTGCGTTAAATGAGTCCAGAACTAAACGCTCAGTCACAGCAGAAGATAGAAGAGGGTTGGAACACTGGGAGAGATGCTAGAAATAGAGAAAAAGGGAGGTGACGTGACAGAGAGCAAAAACATTCAACTCGGTAACTGGAAGACTGGCTGATTTTCAGAAGGACGGTTTCCTGTAAAGTGAGCTGTAAGCTGAATGAAAGGTACCACAGAGTGACTGAGGAGGATGGATGGACAAGGAACATGGAATTATTCACAGCTGGTAGACAAGAAGGCTGGGGAAACTGGCTTTAGCATAGGAGGGTATGCGAGCGTCTCTACAGATCGTAAAAATAAACCATCATACAGTTCTTTGCATAATTTTGTACTGATGAGCCCAGTTATTTTTCACTTTAAAAAATCTTCTAAAATAAAAACACAATGTTAAATTATATACATTCTATAACTTAATACAACCATAAAAGCATTACCATTATATGACAAATTTTATTTCTAAACATCTGTACAGTTTTTGTGACTAGACTTCTTCAGGATGATTTTGCCTCTAGTATCATGTTAAATATTATTAACAGTTTCTGCTTTAGTTCCAGCGTGATTACTGTGATATAAAAGATTACACTGAAATAATTATGCATACCTTCATCCTTAGCCCTCCTTCCCCCAAGACAAAGTGTCTTCAGGGTAGTTAATATTTTGGACAGCACTTTTCAAGAGAAAAGTTAAAAATAGTATTCTATTATTATGTTCTTAAATGTCTAAATTGTTCTTCACAATAAACATGCTTATTTTTATTATATACACATGCATAAATGTGAAATTCCTGCCTAACATACATGCAGCCACCATCAAAAGCAATGATTAACCCGTCCTCAAAATCTTAAGAATGCCCTTTTAGTAAGGCACTCGTGTTTAGAACCAGGATGTAACTACCAAATTAAATAAGATGTTTAAAGAAGACTTTTATTAAGCACAAACAACTTTTAATACATTATGAATACAATAGGAAAATGTCTTTCAATGAATACGATATATCAAAGATCTGAAGGGTTTTCTTCATATAGACAATAAAAATAATCCATTTTGAAGAATTACAAAGTAAAATTTTGAGGACACCACTATTCACTAATAGTCTAACTATGATCTAAATATCCTACATCACCTGGGGAGGAAGGGCAACCATGTTTTAGAGAGAATTCCTAAACTCTGATTAGCACCATTCAAAGCTTAGTATCAGCTGCTCATCTACACACTGACAAGCCCGGTACAGCGTGAAAGCAAGGACTCCGCGCCGTGCTTACAGTTCCTTCTTCTAGATCCCTGGAGTCTACAGTCTCAGAGCGTGTTATGTGGTATGCCTCGGCAGTCGAGAGGTGTTAGCATTTAGAGAGACGTGTTGTGGGAAGAAAGGCTTTTCCTGTTGTGAAATGCATCTTAATGAGCTGTGGCTAACCCTGCAGCATGCCAACCGCAAAGACTTGTGGGCGCATGACCTGTGGACCTGTGGGAGCTGGGGACATTAGCTCTCCGTGGTCACCATTTCAGGATGTCTCAGCTGCTGCCTTTTGAGACTGACCAGTTTCATTCTGTCTCTGATGTGCTCTGCAGTAGAAGCCATGTCACTTGGACTCCCAAAATACTGCTCAGTCCTAAAATCAGAAAACAAACAGGTTAACACAAATTCACTGTAAATGTTATGCAAAATGGGATCTAGCCTTTGAGTACAAACTAGTCCACCTGAGGACACGCACAGTGACTTGGCCTGGAAGCCAGTTTTGCTGGGATTACTCTCTTCTGCTGCAGGTAAATCATATGGGGTTAAGCTACTTCTGACAGTTCAAATCTAGGCATCCCTAGAGATTTTCTCAGTAATATAGGCTATGAATAACATTCTTCCAAGGGAATAAAATGGTATTTTTTTCTACATGAATTCCAAATACTCTTTGGAGCTCATGACACAGCAGTATGGCCCTTGTGTCTCATATCCAAGTTCATTCTTTCTGTTTGGCTCCAGGAGGTCCCCCACTGCTGTGACCTGAAGAGGCACAATTATCCCACCCTATGATCAGACATGGGAACCAAGAGAGAGAGAGCTGCAGTCACAGCGGGGAGGTAGGAAAGGAGCAGAGACCCTCAACTCCAGCCTCTATCCTCATCACACTACCAAGAAGCCAGGATACCTTACTTTATCTGATATCTTGTCTTCTATCTTGGTTTCTCTCTCATCTGAATGAAACTTCCTTTGCCCTACCTCTCCTTGACTCACTGACAAGGACCAGATTTCCAGGAATAAAACTCTTGATTCTTCTCCTGGCTTGTTGATTTTCATATCAGGCCATTTCACATTTGAAAGAAAAAGGAAGGGTACAGGTGACTGATGTGTTTTCATCTGAAAATCTAGGCCGCCTTAGAGCCCAGAGAGGAGGACAGGTTTGGAGCTGAATAGACCTGTTTGGACTGTGTCCTAAGTCCAACAACCTAGAACTGGGAAATTCTGGTCTTCTTGCTTTATTTTTTATCTGAGCCTTGGGTCCTTCAATTCTAAGTCATAAATAATCTGGATCGGGCTAGGGTAAGCAGCAGGGCTGAAATGTTGAAGCTGCTTCGCTGGTGTCAGGCCTCCCCCGACCTGCCCTTTCTGAACGAGGCCCACAGTCTCCTAACTCACTATCACCACAGCTCAGGCTCCGCGCCGTGTCTTAAACTAATTAATCTGTGGTCATCCATCTACAAGTTGTCAGGACACAAATCTGAAGTCAGCTAACATCGACTGTCACTGCTGCCAACAGCAGAATTTGGACTCTTCAGTTTACGCTGATTCATTGTAGGAGTTGAAAAAAGTTAAGAAACCTGGCTTTCTAAAGAATAAATCGATAAGCGTGGGCACCATACCCGTCGGGGTAAACCACAGGGACAGTGAGCCTATCCAACAGTGATTTCCCAACTGCTTCAATTTCCTCAAACTGCTCCTCATCATTAATAGCTTCAGGCTCTTCTGGGCAGTCTTGCAAAACCTGTAGCAAACAAAAGGGCAGCACCAATCAAGAAAGATAGAAGCCAGTTAGTCCAGGCAAACTTTGGAAACTGAAGAATGTGTTCGGCTCCATGCTTGGTTATCTTCACTAGCTGTGCAAGCCTGAGCTGAGACTGGTAAAGGAATTCTAATCACAAACGAAGCATATTTCTAGTAACAATAGAATCTATGTTAGTACAAAAGAATCTACGCTGATTTCTAGGAAAAAATGGTGCAGTGCTGTTTGGGAGATGGATGGAACTTAAGAAATTATCCCTAACTCCTGAGGTTCAGCGACCAGTTACCAAGCATTTAATGGGATGTTTGTTTAGCAAAGTTGGGTGTGAATGTCAGATAGACTGTTCTTAAGGAGCTTACAGACTTCAGAATTCAGAGACGCTGTAAACTAAAACCAATACACACTGTGCAACGAGTGATGTGAAGGTCTGCCTCGTTTCTTTCATCTGCTGATTTCACTGGCTATAATTCAAACATAGGAAGCTATCTCATCTTTGAAGATGTTTTATTCTTCTGGTTTTTTATTTAAAACTTCAAGCTTTGGGGCTGGAGAGATGGCTCGGTGCTTCAGAGCAGTGACTGTTCCTTCAGAGGACCCAGGTTCAATTCCCAGCACCCACACAACGGCTCACAGTGTCTGTAGCTCCAGTTCCGGGGGCTGCACCGCACCAGGCATGCGCGTGGTACATGTATCTTTACATGTAGGCAAGTTATCCATACACATAACTCTTTAAAAGAGAAGAAATGCCAACTGTCTACTTAAAACCTCCGAACTGTATTTTTTAATATACCTTCTAGAGAGTTCTTGGTTTAGAACATATCCCACATTTAAAAATCGTCTCCTAAAGTGTTACTGGTGGTGGCAGAAGCTGGAAGGATTCTTCTGATACAGGCCGGGCACTGTGCCCCGAGGCAGGAAGGGCTCCAGGCCCTGCACTCTCTGCACACGCCCACACACACACACACACACACTCTGCAC
>NW_026585895.1:7611641-7696332 GCF_907164565.1 Psammomys obesus | reverse complement strand
CTCTCTGCACACACACACACACATACACACACACACTCTGCACACACACACACACACTCTGCACACACACACACACTCTCTGCACACACACACACACACACTCTGCACTCTCTGCACACACACACACACACACACACACTGCACATGCTGCGCTGCCATGCTCGTCCTGTGCAAGCCCATTTAGCACATTTAGGGTCTACACTTTTTCTGGGTGAGCGCCATATTGTGTAATAATGAAAGTGTTGGCTGAAATAACCAGTCGATAAACAGGCCAAGCCGTGCCCTCCATTTCCTGCCGTAGTCCTCTTGAGGCCGTCATTTGTCTGCTGCTTGTTCTTCAAGGCGGGGTCTCTCTTGACGGCTCGGCCTGCCCTTGAGCTGGTGGTCTTCCCACTTGAGAACTAGCACAACTCAGTGTCTGTCAAGCTCGGCGCACAGGAGAGACTCAACCGAGGCCCCTTCCGACATGTGCTTCAACGGCCTCAGCTCCTGAGGTTCCCTGTCACACCTGTTCTGTCGTGAGATGAGGCTACAGCTCAGGCTCCAAGGTCCCCTGCATATAAACTGCACCGTGACAGCGCAACACAAAATTAACTGCCTTGTTAAGCTTCCTTCCTGATGTTCTCAGCATCGCCGAGTGAGGGGAAATGTGTGTTCTATCAGAAATTTGCCAAAACGACACTGCTCTCTTTATCTTTAGCAGCTTCTAGAACTAGTGACATAAAACTATGGAAAAATAAATTCTAGAATGAATCTTTAAAAATCACCACAGAACAAAGAGTTTTTGTTTGTTTGTTTGTTTTGAGGTTCTGTTTTGTTTGTTCATTCGTTTTCTTGGCCAGCCTTTACTTTGAATTATGAAATCACAAAGTAATTAAAAAAATTCCGAAAAGTACTAAAGATATAGTTGCTAAAACAGTTTCCTTTCCTGGACCAATGAAAGAGCCTGACAAGGTGACAGCAGAATGCAGACAGAAGCCTGACCTGGCGGGGTAGGACCTGGCTGGGTAGGGCCAGCAAGGAAGACAAAGGGAAACAGGACGCCTGTAGCTTTGGAATCCTGTGGCCAAGGTCCCCAGAGCCGGGTCAGGTCAGGAGACTTAGTGTTAAGTCTTAAGACATCACACACATTCAAGTGAACCTTAGCAACAGAATGAATATGAATAGTAGCACACACATTAATCCCATAATTATATTATTCCAAGTAACACTTTTAAACACTGGCACCCTTCCCTTTTCCAGGAAGTACACTGGGGCTGGAGAGGGCTCAGTGGTTAAGAACATCACCCACTTTCCAACAGGCCTCAGGCTCAGTTCTAGGATCCACGGGACAATGCACAACTGATGGTAACTCCAGTCCCAGGGGAATCTGGCGCCCTCTGCTGGACTCCACAGGTACCACATACATGTGATGCCCAGACTTAAATCCAGGCAAACACTTAAACACACAAAATAAAAGTAAAAATTCAAACACGTTTTTAAGGTTCCTGCCTACCTTCTCGGCATTTGAGTGGAAGGCGATCGCCATCTCCAGCCTGTGCACTCTCTCCTCAGAGGCTACTGTGAACTGCTTCCACACTCTGTTCAGCCGAGGCAGCGTGTCCCCCGAGGAGCGGGAAGCACAGCGCAAAGACTGGCACAGCACAACGGTGGCCTGCAGCAGCTGCCTGCCGTAGTCGTAAGTGCTCTAGGAAGGAAAATCACCACCGGGTTAGACATAAACAGGTCACAGAAGGGGGAGGGACAGGGTGTGGCACCACATCAATATTGCACAGCCCCGTGGCTTCCGGGATCGGCACACACAATCAACAAATGCAGCCGTTTGTCTGGTTAGCTTCACGCTTTGAGTCGCTGCAGGCTTCCATCCGTATACTGTGCTCACCGACTCGGTCGGCTAAACTCTGCTGGCCAAACAATGCCAGCTCTCTGATTACCAGAAGGAGGCGGTGAAGTTAGCTACACTCCTTATATTACGTACAGGAGTGTAACCCTGTGCGCTCTGTATTAGGGGAAATCCACAAACGTGTTCTCAGTCCCCAAATAATTGTGTATCCGTGTGCTACCTCTGGTGAGATGGCGGGACTGCTGCTTCTACTTTGCGGTTATTAACAAACACCTCACCTCAGTGCTGTGAACTGTTAGCTGGTCCCCACGGCGGCACAACCCATAATGCAAAGTACAGGGAGCGCGGAGGCCCTACACTCAGGAGGCAAGTCCTCGAGTTCAGGTGGGCCAATCTAGTGCGCCAGCTGGCACCCTCTTAGCTGTGGGTAGCAAAGCTGAGCTTCGCAGACCTGGAAGGTGAGGCTGCGCTATAATCTTACAGAAAGCCACACAGACTGCACCTACAGCGAAGGCAAGTTCCGTCTGTACCTGTGCGACATCCACGAATTTTCTATGCTTTTCCAGTAAAACCTTTGTTTCCTGAGCCTCATCGCCCAGCCTGGTGTGGGTCTTGAGCAGGGCGTCCAGAAGTTCACTTAGCCATTCCACCGCCTACAGGAAAGTACAGAAGAAAGCTGGAATCAGAGCTCTTTTCTTGCGTTAAATCTGCATAAAAATTATCTTTGGTTAGTTAGTTCTTTAATTATAAGAACTAAAACCTTGGTTTTAGCATTCATTCAATGCCATACTCTATGAACTAATGTTTCCCCTGCTCCTCAAATGCTGTCTCAAATGCTAAGGCTGGACCTCAGTGTAAAACTAGCAACACATAATACAAGGCCATGGGCCCCTATAATACAGTTCTGCTGGGATCAATACAGATATGGATTCTGAGAATAGTAAGTTCTCTCTACACAATCAAGATTGTGTAAATAAGTTCTGACACTAAACACATGATTGCATCAAGTTGTTTATGCAGGGCTGAGAATTGTTCTGTGGGGTGGAAAGCCATGTGCTTCACTAGCCTTCATTCCAGGACAGGACTAACAACCGAGCTGACAAAAATATTAATAAATGTTCTGAATCTCTAAATCCACACAGGGTTACCAAGGGGTGAGTCAAATGGGATCAGCAAACCAGATGGAGCACCGAGTCTTATTCCCTACAGGAGAAACAAGAGCCTGATGGGATAAGCGGACTTTCTCAGCATCACAGGAGTCCACTCTTCATAGCTCCGTGAGGTTAACCTTCTGAGTTAAAGTGTAATGAACTTCATCTAAGCTAGCCTCCTGGGCAGGGGTTGCAGGCCTTACCTGGGAAGCATCCTCCTCACACTTAAACAACTGCACCATCTGAAGCATCTTCAGCCGCCGCACGTCCACCATGTCCTCACATCTAACGGACCAAACACAGGCTCAGCTCACTCTTCAGGCAGCGTGTGACAGATCACTAAAGTACTTAGTCCTACGCTATGGAGACTGCAACTATGTTGTACTGGCTTGTCAGAAGTTTATGAATATCTAGTCTATTATCTATGTTACATCAAGACCTCAAAATACCTGGAATGATACTGAATGACAAACCCTCTTGAGGATAGCATGGATTCTGCAAAATATTGAAGCAAAGCATAAATGCAGTTTACCCAAGGAAAACCCATCGCCAACTTTATTAAACAATCTTCAAAGATAAAAGTATGAAAGTTTAGAAGATGATATTTTGTGGAAATCTAAAATATTTTATCAAATTATATTCTCTAAAATAATCTTAAATTCTTAATTAAAAACTTATATCTATACTCTTTAGGAAGAAAACCCACAGATGTTTTGAGTTTAGACAAACACAATGCAGAGCATTGTCTAATCTCACTGTGGCCTGCACACATAACATACAGAGCAAATGCCAACAGTCCTGGTGTAGCTAGATCTGGCCCATTTCTTCCATTCCCACACAGTTCTGTGATGAGAAGCAGGAAGGGGACTCCTGAAAAGCTCCACATACCAGAAACAAGGAATTTAACCAGGTCCCAGGCTCTACAGTCAGCATTCCTGAAGAAAGCCTAATGATAACACAGAACTAGCTACCAACAGGTTACTTTTTAAATAAGTACTTCTCAATTACAGCCTAATGTTACAGCATAGCTTGTTAAGGTTCCTCTACAAGTGACAGGAGAAAAATGTAAGAAGTATGCAAGACCCCTTCATAATAAAGATGATTAACACATGTAAGCTCATACATATTTTGTGTCGTCGGGAAATAAGACAGTTTAGCTTAAGTTTAACTTGTATATCATCTAAGCACACATGAGTCAGATTGGAAAATGGTCATGGGAAATGATAAAAACTCCTACAGACCCATGGAAAGCACGCTGTGGGGGTGGAGAGGAAAAAGGGACTTTCCTAGCACAAGCATCCACTGGATAGAAAACAAGAGAAAAGGGAAGTAGTCCTGGACACATGAAAACCACAGTGTATCTGAAAAACAAAGCAAGAGCAACTCTGTGGCATTTATGGACACTAGGACCCAGAGCTGAAGGTGGCCTCCCACATATCCTAACAACATGATTTCATTGCAGAAGACAGGCCCAGTGCAATCTCACCCTGTGAGCCATCTTCAGGCCAGCTTCTCTCTCACCAGAAGTCCATGCCCCCCTCCCCCCCATGGGGGGGGGATGATGAACATGGGCATGAGACCGTTGAGGCCTCACAGCTCTCCTCTGGTTGTGAACTGAAGGCTGATAAAGAGGATTACTTTAATATAGATAATGGTGCCAGGCTCGGGGGTAAATGCCTGTAATCCCAGCACTCAGGGAGGCAGAGGCAGGTGGATCTCTGTGAGTTCAAGGACAGCTTGGTCTACAAAGCAAGTCCAGGACAGTTAAGGCTACACAGAGAAACCCTGTCTCAAAAACAAAACAAAACAAAACAAAACAAAAAGATGGATAATGGTGAAATGAGCACCATTTGTCAAGAAAGGTCAATTTAGATACTGAGGCTAAAGATGAATTACATACAGCTGAGGCAGAATTGGTGAATTACAGGGCAGTCCAATTAAAGTAACAGACTCAAGTGTGCAAAGAGTTGTACAAGCACCAGGTGGGGCCATTGAACACCACCACCTGTGGTCTTCAGGCCCAGGCAGACCCCAGGGCCTGTGCACCTTAGTGCACATCACCTAGTAATGTGGAACAGGATACAGAGCCAGAAGACAGAGGTGAAGAGGGTGCAAAACTCCTAAGTATGTCTGGGAATGGATCTGCACCTGAAAGTGGTAACAAGGTTCCACAGAAAAAAGGAAAGCTTGATGAAGATGATGATGATGATGAGAAAACTGATGAAGCAGCTCCAGTAAAGGAGTCTGTATGACATACTCCAGCCAAAAATGAAAAAAAAAAAAAAAATCAAACCAGAATGGAAAAGACTTAAAAAATATCAACGCCATGATCAAAAGGTCAAAAATCCAAAGCAAAAAAAAAAAAACAAAACAAAAAAACAAAAAAAAACCACCCAAAGGACCAAGTTCTGTAGAAGATGTTAAGGCAACGATGCAAGCAAGTATAGAAAAGAGGGTTCTCTTCTCAGAGTGGAAGCCAAGTTCATCAATTACGTGAAGAGCTGCTTCCAGATGACTGATGCTTCCAGATGGCTCCTCAAGATCTCTGACAGTGGAGGAAGTCGCACCCCACAGTAAGGACACTGCAGGTGCAGGGCAAGGAGCAGAAGGGATCCCTGCCCTGTGACTCTTCATTATGTAGATGGGAATTTCTGTGAAATTCTCTTCACGACTCAAGTGTGCATACTCCACAAAGCCATGCCGGGTTACATATCTGTACCTATTCTTGCCTCTGTAATTTTTGTTTTGTTTTTATGGAGACAGGGTTTCTTGGTGTTCCCTTGGCTGTCCTAGAGCCAGCTGGCCTTGAACTCACAGAGACCCACTTGCCTCTGTCTCCTGAGTGCTGGGGTTACAGGTGTGCGCCATGGTTTTGCTTCCGTAATGTGAATCTTTTACTTTCTAACACTGTCAGGGCACTGTTATAGACTGAGTCTCTAGAGCAATGCTTCTCAACTTTCCTACTGCTGTGACTCTTTAATACAGTTCCTTATGTTGTTGTGACCCCAACTATAAAAATTACTTTGTGGCTACTTTCTAACTGTAACTTTGCTCCAGTTATGAATTGTTACGGAAGTATCTGATACACCAGATATGTGACATGTGACACCCAAAGGGGTCACAACCCACACAGGATGAGAGTCGCTGCTCTACAGCCTCAAGTTCCCATGAGTCTAGCAAGTGAAGCAAAATCAGTGTCAGTCTACTGCCTAAGCCTACAACCGACACACTAACCGACATGTGACCTAGAAAGATGAGATGCAGAAACAGCCAGGCAAGATTTAACGGAGCTCTAACGTAAGAGAAAAGCACCTCCACAAGATCTTAAAGTAGACATCAATATCTGAGTACAACTAAAGTCTTTACAGCCCCGTAAGGGGGAGACAGTTTGTGTACTGAACTGGCATTAGTTGTCAGAAAAATTATGTATAATAATTATCACATGTATATGATCAAACAGGTAAGACACCTGAGTCTATGCAACATATAAGGTATTTAACTTCTCTCTTGGTCTCACATTATCTGGGTAAATGTAACATTAACGTTCAGACTTTGCCTTTGTTTTCTAAGCTGCATATCCTCCATCACTCCTTGTATGTGGTCCACGTTTTCTTTGTTTTCAATGGTTACGTCCTTTCCATAGGCCCAGGAAGCCTGGTTGGAGATCTGATCCAGGAGGCCTTGACCTTTTTCTCGTAAACCTTGCAGTCCCACATCTAAAACAAACAACACTGGATTGAATCTCTTAATAAGGGTGTTTTCCCCACAGCAGCTGGACAAGGGTACCAAATGTACTAGCTTTAGACACTGACATGCCAGGACGCAGACCTTTGACTATTTCAGGCAACAGAACCTTGAAACGGGGCTCAAGATGCAACTCTCTGCTGCCAAATTCTCCCCAAAGGGAATCTCCAAAAGATAAATATGTATACATGACTACTTTTAAAAACTAAGAGTGTAACAATTCCTATTTCAACAAATACGATTTTCTATTTTTCCCTTTTGCTTTTATGCTCCAATTTTAGGGAAACGATTGAGCACACGATTTGCTTAAAAATGTGTAAGATTTGCGAGATTAAAAAAAAAAAACAAAAACAATGCTTGCAATATATAATCAAAGTAAGAGGATGAACCTGTGAGGAAGCCTGCCGCAGCTACACGCCAGGAAACCCCACTCAGCATGTCTAGACTCCAGATTAGGTGTGCATAGGAGTTTTCTTTTGAGCTAAGGGGTGGCTCAAGAGAACTGCCGATACTTTAAAAGCATGCTTGGCATCTGAATTATTAAATAGTATTATGCATATCATCCACTAACAAAGGCTGTAAGCAAGTAAAATGTCAATACAAAAATGCTTTTTAAACGAATTCCCTGAAGTTGTTTTCATAATGAATTAATTGGCTCAATCATGTGTCATCACTTCCTAGTAACTCGCCTCAGTGTTCTGCCCCCTCTCCACTCAGCCCTTCTGTAAAATGCCCCTTCTCAATTTCACTGCCGACTAGGGAAGTTCACTGTGTTTCCTACTGCAAACACACGTGAAGGGTCTTGATGTCCAGTGACAGAGCTGGGTTAATGAAACTGGACCACACTTCCCTTGGAGATTATTCCCAGTGTGGAGATACGATGCACAAACTCAAACCAACTGTTCGCTTTCTCTTGGTTAGAATACAGCAACAACAAAATCACCACGTCAAACACCGGTCAAGGCATGCAGGGTTTGCCCTGGAACATTCACGAGTAATTACGGTTTCCGCATGCATTTAAAATAACTGTCCCTGAACTAGCAAGACACAGCACCTTTAGATCGACTGAGTAACAGGAAGGTGAAGGGCCCAAGGAAGGCAGGGCTGCCCAACCACAATGGAAAAGAAATGTTTTAGCATAAATCAAATCATAACCCTTCAAGGGAATAAAACCTTTCAATATTATGTTTTCTGTGTTCCCTGCAAATGATAATTAGTTCGGTATATAAATGAATTGTCTACGCATGGTGATATTTTTAAGAGAACTCTCTGGTTTCAGCGCTTTTAAAATCTGCTTACCAACACTTTTCAGCTTCTCTTCAAGCAGTTTTAAAGTTTGCTGAATCGATGCTCCGTCAGCTGGCGCTACGTCTACGCACAACATCCCTAATAAGCCGTCCAACTGCTGAGACAACTGAAGCAGAGGGACAGAGAGACAAGCCTCATGTAACCGGCATCTCAAGGCTTCAGGGATTAATGGGCTTTAGCTAATGAGGTCGTCACAGTGCACTTGGAGAGACTACGCAGTTAAAAGATAAGGACGAGCAATCAGAACACGTGTTATCTACGGATGGGACACACTAATGCATGCACCAGGAGGGTCAGCAGAGTGCAGGAAGTTACCGATGGCTCCATTTCCGTCTATGTTACAAAACATACGCACGGAGAAACCATCAAAGCCAGCA
The DNA here is from genome assembly GCF_907164565.1 of Psammomys obesus. Taxonomy (NCBI): domain Eukaryota; kingdom Metazoa; phylum Chordata; class Mammalia; order Rodentia; family Muridae; genus Psammomys; species Psammomys obesus. The sequence continues at coordinate 7,687,909 of NW_026585895.1, read as the reverse complement.
GCTAGCTTGGAATGCTCTTAGACATTAGGCTTAATTAGACAATAGGCTTAGTCGCATGCAGAATAACAAAATAACTTCTAATTAAAGGATTTCATTTCATTACCTCCACCAGTAAATTACTGTCCCAGAAAAGTAATCACGGGGCATGCAAACCTACAAAAGTTTTACGCATATTGTTTGTACCGTTTGGTGACATGGAAAGCAATCAGAGCAGGTACTCACATCTTGGGCCACACCATGAAATTCCAGAGCCGCCTGCAGGAGGTTCTGCCTGAATTCGAGCTGACTGGCCTGCCGGTAGCACACATCGCTCAGCTGCTGCTGCAGAGACTTCAGCTCCACAAGGTCCTCCTCGTCCCCAGCGTTCAAGAGGGCTGCAATCTGCTGGTTGAGCTCCACATACACCGCGAACCACTCCTGCAGCAGGGGCACAGCAGAGCACCGAAGGTCAGAAGGCTCCTGGGGGTCAGCACCCAAGGTCAGCAGGCCCCTGGGGCGCTGGCCATGGTTTCTCCACAGGAGAAGATCTGAGAGGATCCCTCAAGTCCGTCCACGGTGGTCCCTGAAGCCAGCCCAAACCCGTCTACCCCGAGCCTTCTAAAAGGCCCCTTCTTCTCTGCTCTAAGGGATGCCAATTTAACTCAGAAAACACAGGGCCCCTGACGTTTCCCCAGACCAACTATAGTCCTTACCACCAAGGGCCCACAGGCCTGGGTGGGTTCACGGTTAGGCCATTCCTCACTGTTAGCTCCACTCTGTTTCTAGTCTGCTCTCCCAAACCTCACCACTTTCTCAGTGCACACTGCTGAATCTGAATTTTACCCCACCAGGGGTGTGGCAAAGGCTTGGCTTTCTCTCAGCACACTTCCACCATAAAGACACCTATCAACGCCAACTGTAGAACTTGTCTCCCTGACTCGAAGATTCTTTCTCAACTATATAGTCTCACATCATCTCACTGACCTACCGCAGACGCCATAAAAACTAATTGCTTACTGCTGCACAGCTCCCTAAAGCATGACCTCATGAACCCCATTCTCTGATCTGCAAGTTCTGACCCCAGCTGTCCTCCAGCAGGCCCACACCTATAATCCCACGGGTCCACCAATCACTGTCCAACAGGTGTACCGTCCGGAACTTGGCAGCCTCCTGCATCAAAGGCTATGCCCACCTGCGCTTAGAGCCAGGCCATGCTTCCTCCTACTGATGTACCGCAGCTACGGCGGCCACGGGTGGCTCGGGCACTACAGCTGCGCACCACACAAGCATGGTCCTGGCAGAGCACACGGCACAGTGGCACTCCACAGCTATGTGGCTTACCAACACCTCAGTCCCTCAGCGTTTATGCCACGTAAAGACACAGTTTCAGTGCTTGCTGCCCACACTGGCGGGTGGGGAGGGGCAGGAAGTGTGCAGGCCTTTTAAGGCTGTCACTATCCCCCAGACCTTGGCACTGTTCCCGTCTCTCTAGTCCTTTTTTCCGTTCTCACGATTCCGTCTCCTCGCTCCTTCCATCTCCTGCTCTCTTTTAAGGACTTGTCTTTCGGCCAAATAGGTGGCCTTTCCTTAAACAACTTACAGGAACTACCACATATTAGCTGGACACATTAAGGGTTCCGGAGCTGTAGCAGTACCAAGGGTGCATATCTCCCACTTTGTGCTTCGGTCATATCAAAGACCTCAGTTTTTTATCATTTAAAAAGCTTGCCGTACACAAGGATTAAGTTTTATTCTGTAATATCATTTTCAAAAAAATCCTTTTTTGTTTATTCTTCTTCCCCCTTTCTCCAAACATTCTCAGCACTGCCCGTGCTCCCCATCCACCAACACACACACACACACACACACACACACACACACCCTCCTTTCCACTTTCACATTCCATGTGTCTTATTGGCCTCCGCACTCCCTTCTCAGAACCTCGTAACCCTCTTCCATGATCTCCCTTCAGTTTCACAACCTGTGCACACGCACTCGCCTCCCACGTACTGAGTACATGCAGGGACGAGAGAGCGTTCAGTTCCTAGGATCCTGCTTCTCCTCTGACCCCACCTGAAACGCCGACCTCCACTGGAGCCCTGCACCTCGCCTCACAGCTGAGCCCGCGCCTGCAGCCATGGCTCGGGGACTCAGGGCAGCCCGTCCGCTGCCGCTGCCGCTGCCGCTGCCGCACAGCTTTGCTTCTGCAGCAGCGCTGTCTGTGTCACCCGCCAGCGCTCCTCACCTGGGTTGCTTTCATCACATGTAATCAGCTAAGACATATTTAAGGGCACATTCTAGGGTGTCTACATTTTAATATGTTTTAAGTCACACATACATGCTTACTTTCACATACATGCAAACATGAACACATGCAAACTCATACAGAAATGCACACACACACACACACTCCTTTACAAGAGTTTTCAACACTCATTTTCTCTCATTTCCTATTCTTTTGAATTTCTCCTAACGTTCTCCTAATTTTGTACTTCCATTCTTCTAAAACCAATCAATCATGTCATGTGTACTAAAAAATTCCCAAAGCTTCGGTCCCCCACCAAAGAGTACTGCTGGCTCTGCTGTGTGAAGTTAACGTCTCCTCAAATGTCCGCTGCCTCTGTAACACTTGTTAGTTCTTCCTTGTTATTGTCTCTAACGCTACACTCCATACGAGTCCATGGTCAACGTGTGCCAAGACTTGCACACTCCCTGTGAAGCAGCCTTAGTTCCTTCCCACAGGTTGAAGGTCATCACACATCCCGGCCACAGACTCTCCCTTGGCACTGGGGCTTCTGTCTCTGTGCTCCCTGTTCCCTGGGAACATCACATCTCCGTCATCTCTCCAGCATGGGTTTTCTATCTCAGGTGTCTTCTGTAGGAATTACCCCCTCACCACATTTCAAGAATGGGCAACTCATCTCCTCAGAGAGGCCTTTCCCCAACACGACACCTCTGCTGCTCTCTACTCCCCGTCGCTCCTGACTTGACTGAAATTCCACACGGCAAGGCTCTGCTGTAACTCAAGCATTCAGAGCAATGTGCTAAGCTGGCACACGCTGAGCAAATACGCACAATGCGACAGACAGTGCAGACTTGATATCCAATTCAGTATGGCAACGTCTGAACGTATTTTCCGTTCACACGACTAAGAACACAGTAGCAATACATATGGGAACCCATACAACAAAGTCCTACAAGCCTACACTGTCACACTGTAAAGGTCGTCACTGTGGGCCTAATGGTAGTAGTAAGGATTGTCTCACCATCTTATTGATTATTTTAGAAACAATTTGTTTCTAAGGTGTTTTTAAAAATATGAAGTTATTCCAATGACTGATAGAGAGAGTCGCTGAACCTTGTTTCACGCGTGTGTGTTTTGTGTGCACGTGGGGGGTGTAGGTGCTAATGGGCTGCACGGAGGGAGGTCAGAGGGCAACTCTTGGAAGTGGGGTCTCTCCTCCCCCCATGTGGGTACAGACGATACAAGTCGGGCCACCAGGCTCGGAAGCAGCCCCTTCTCTCCAGCTCAAGAATGGCTACTTTCGTGAGAAAAGTATCGTGGAGAAAATTGTTATCATGCTCTCAAATAGAAAGTGATTTCACTGTCGTATTTATAGCACTTAGAAATTTAGTTAGTATTCTGCAGAAATGTGTCCAGTTCCTGAAAAAGAAGTTGCAATGATTTTAAGCAAAGCAATAAACTAAGGGGCTGGTTAGTGTTCTAGAACACAGTTTCTCACTGAGAACTTCAAGCTTCAGTTGGCTTGGTGCATATCAAGCAGTCTAAACTGTTTGGGGGGCCCAGGGAATTCAGGTTCTTGTAACCTTGACAGGGGTGTAACTATAACACAAGGGCTGGCATGCCCCCAAATCAATACCTTGATCAGAGATACGGATTTCACTGATTTACATAACTGAAGTTGTCAAAGAGTCAGATCAGCCTGTCGAGGATGGGGGTCAACGAAGACCCGGCTTGCCTATAAGATTTACTGAAAATTAATTAAAGTGTTTCTCCCTTTAAAAGGGGTGTGTAGGGTACATGTGAGCTCAGGTGAGCACGCTGCCTTTGATGTGAATACTCTGATCTACCTGGCTTGCACATCTGTTGTACGGAAAATGACTGAGTATGGTAAAATGAAGACACACAAAATCTGGGGCTTGAATTCCAACTGTTGGGTGGCCGATGAGCCTGAATGCCTTCTTTATAGCACGAGGTCAGGTCTCTGCCACCAGTGTGTGTGGTGGTGCACAGCTGGAATGACCTTTACCAGAACAAGCATCCTAATGCAGGGGAAAGAAACTGTCAGGCCAGGTTACCAAGGCGATTCCCACATGGTCTTTATCAAGAGGGTTCGTGCCTTGATTCCTCAAGCAAAGCCATGCTGCTGGCTGCTATCAGATGGCACACCAGGAGCTCTCGGCCTCCGAGGCTAGGCCACTGGCTGAACGCCAAAACGGCTCCAGAGACTACACTTCACTCTTACCACAGCTTTCCCACTATGTGTGCCTCTGCCAAATTGTACAAGTAAGGCTTGTGCTGGACGAAAACTCTTTTGTATAGTTTTTGAAGGTTTGGAGAGAAGACTGTCTTCCAATTTGGAATTCTTACAGCTCTGAGGTTACAGGTACGCCACACCACACCCACCCCGCTTCAATTAGACACATTCACATCTGTGATCAGATTCTACACCCACCACGTCTCTATTTCCCTGTAGTATTAAAAAGCTGAGTGAATTTCCAACCCATAATCCTGTGCAAAAAACTGCATGTTGGTAGGAGTCTTCTTCTTTACATTAATCCTAAACAAACACATTGGAGGTTTTAGTTCTCCATTATGCTTTTATGTGAAATTTGAAATTTAATGCTGGACACTGTAATTAAATGCAAATGATATAGTAAAAATGTTCCAACTTCTTTGTTAGCTATCAATACTAGAATTTTGTCACTACTATACAAGACCTGAAAAACACCAATGAATGCTTTCAACATTTGGGTCTTATTTTCAAAGAACAGAGTTTTATTTTGTTGTCGGGTTTCTGGTTGGTTGGTTGGTTGGTTGGTTGGTTGGTTGGTTGGTTGGTTGGTTGGTGGTTTTGAGATGGAGGAGTCTCACTATGTAGCCCTGGATGATCTACAACTGGCTATGTTGACCAGACTGGGCTCAAACTTGTGGTAATTCTCCATCCTTTGCCTGAGATTACAGGTATATGGCATACCATACCAAGCTAAGAAAGTCTTAATAAAATACTGAATATTAGAGACTTAACTATCATAAGCAGGCCAACCAACCCATTCACAAGGCAACAGTGTAGTGCCACCTATTGGTCAGAACAGTACACTCCTCTTTTTAAGCCTTTCAGGGAGAATTTCAAATCTAATGAAAGTACAACCAAGCAAAATGATCCACCAAGCTTCAGCAGTTATCAGCCTGCGGCTGACTCCATTTCATCCACACTCCCAAACACTCTTTCCACACCTCCCAATCATACAATGAATGCCAAATACCACACATGACTTATGTGACATCTACAATGGGCCATAAGTGTTTCTCAGATGTCAATTTAGCTATGTAAGTCCCCAAGTACTAACAGCTCAAGAACTAAGACACAAGCTAGACCACATTGTCTCTTAAGTTCACTCCTTATGTTGAGTGGTTTCTCTAAGAACGAAACAGAAAGGAGATCATTCGGGCACAGAGATCCGCTCTGACGCCAGTATCGTCTGTCAACAGCGTGGTGGCATCTGGAATCTACATGGTCCGATCCAATGTAACAGTTCTGCATACATTTCAAAACACAAATGTACGCTGCAGCCAAAGGCTCCATAAACATGCTGCCTCTTTGAAGTAACTTAACGATCGTGTACAGACGTTATGCAGGCATGTCCATGGATAAATCTGCACATTTGTCTAGACTTACAAAACACGCAATGTGCTTCGTAGCCAATGTCAGCTTACACATGGTATGTGATAATTCATTTTACACCTACAAGTGTTTCCCTCTCTCTCTCTCTTTTTAAATAACAAAACATAATGACCTGCCTTCAGGATCCTCACATCACAAGCCCTCACTAGAAGTCTTATGTAATTAAGACCTCTCAGATGAAGTCAGAATGCTCTATGACATATATTGTTTTCAAGAACTAAATAAGGAAACTAATTATAGAATCCATTTATACTATAATAATGTACTCCAGAATAATATACACAGTTCTAACAAACTAAATCCCTATCAAAAATAAAACAAAACCAAAACCCAAACAACTCAATAGCATTACATCATTTGAAAAGGATCAAGAAAATTAAGAAGATTATTATCCCAGGAACAGGGCTCATAAGTTATCCACTTACAACTTTGTTTAACCATGAAAGAGAGATCCATGTTGGAAACTGTGAAATACATTAAAATGTATATATTTTCAGTTATAGGATTTAATTTCTAAGTTTCTTATGGGTTCACCATTGTTACTTCTGACTAGTTTTTGAAGATATTCTAAGGAGATGCAAATTAACAGATTTAATTTTAATTTTTCCAATTTTGTATTCAGTCCACTTAAAATCAACATAAGCAACATGGCTGAGGGGACGGAAGGTCTTCCTCCCAAGCTGAATGTGGCTTTCTCATTGAGGCCAGGCTCACTACCCCACAGCAGAAGCCAAACAACACTGGTGCCTTCACTTACCAACTTTTACATTTCAAATTCTCTTGAGCCATTATTATCTGCAGCCAGTTTTGGGATTAATTTATTGCCCAATCTATATCTGATTCCCTAGAGTAAATCTTTAACCAACAGAGAACAGACAGGTCTATCCCACATCCTCGGATCCACAGCTGGGTTTAACACAGTGGCTGTGGTGGGGTTCCTCTCTCTGAGGCCTACAGGAGTGTCACTTGGAAAAGGAAAGGCAGCAGTGAGAAACAGGGTAAGGGGCAACTGAGAGTTTGAAGAGGGAAGTGAATATGATCGGAGTATTTGAAATGCAAGTATAAGAATGTCACAGTGAAACCACAGTGTACATGAACAATACTTGCTAAAACGACAGTTAAAACCAGAAGTTTCTATCTCAGGACTGCTGAGAAAGGATCTGTAGTTTTTGGTCACCTTTTCCCTGATACTGTAAACAACACCCAAATCGTCCTTCTGAAACAAAGCCATGGAAGCCTCTGGGAATCAAGCCCACACTATCACTGATCATGTACTGTTGGAGTGTACCTTCAGATCTCTGGGCACTCAGCATGAGCACTCTGTCCCTACTGCAACATGGGGAACAACCCAGTACACAGCACTCAGCATCCCCCAACTACTAGTGATGCCCGTGGGAGGCCCCACTGTGCCTCGCAGAGGGAAAGGTCCTCACGCTGTGCTGACTCTCGATCTCCTCGTGCTTCTGCTGCAGGGCCTGGGAAGCCCTGATGGAGTCGCCGATGCCCCACTGTGCTCTCAGCTGCTCAGACCCAGGCCCTTCCAGCCAATTCACAACCTACAAAGGAAAAGGGAAATGAGAATAACCAAAAGCTCTTTTCAAATTTTCATTCTCATTAGTTTCTCTTCCCTTAATTCCTAAATTCCCCACATGTTTATAACTTCAATAATTTAAATTCTATTGCGTATCACTGGCAGTACATGCTCATTTGGAATTATGTATTTATACTGGATATTATTTCCAAAAACCGGAATTAAGAAGGATGAACTTTGTAGCTAACACTTGGCTCAGCTACCCGACCATCTGACGGGCTGGCGCGGGGGATGAGGAGGGGGTGGCGACACTCAATGCTTCTATAAAGAAGGTTAAGTTTTACTTATAATAAGAGATCCATAACTGCAGGGTTTGGGGTTGGGAAGGACATCAGAAATGACATTGGTGAGAGGTTTTACCTCACACTTCAGAAAGTCGAGTTTCAGAAATTAAACGACTTGTCCAAGGTAACAATATACTACTGAAAAACTAGGACCAAAAGGACATGGGTAATGATCCCGTGGAATATTCTTTCCAAAGCCCTAAAAACAGAGTTAGGGAGCAAAGTTAAAACCCTACTTTCTCACTTTAGTAGCCAACTGCAGAATGAGAATACTTTAATACTCTCTAGGTGTCTTCCTAGGATAAACACTCAGACTTCTTGAGAGAAGTCCCACACTCCGCTCAACAGAATATTGGCGGGGAGGAGGTCTACAATTTGCCAGCATGACAGGACCCAGCAGAAGCAGGAGAAAGGAGGAAAGAACCATTTGGAGTAGATAGGAGAGTCATTGTAGCATCAAAACCTCATGCTCCCTCATGAATCACTGATCTCGAACATGCTCAAAGTTGTATCCCATCAAATATTAACAGTTCAGACCAGACCCTGGGTGAATTTTAGCAGAAGCAACATTACCAAGTACCAGTGTTTACCCGTCAGCCTTTATCAGGTAATTGGAGGCACAGAGCTAAGATCAGACAAAGGCAGGTTTCCCTCACTCCTCCTACACACTCACTGTTAACAAATTCAAACAAAGCAGAGTGGAAAGAGCATCTCCAAGCGTCATCTGTCACTAAGCTACAACAGGAACCCTGAGACTAGATGTCTAGTGACCTAAACCTAAACCTAGAGGGCAGTTGTCGGAAAGTGAGTGCAGAAGCCACCATTGCTTGCTGGGCTGGCCTCAAAATAGCGAAGAGCAGCCTGTCTGCTGTGGTACACTTCTGCTAACACAGGGATAACACATGCTGTTTTAAATGTTTGTGCATTCCTTTTTATAACTGTACGAGCATACAGCATAAGGAAATCATGTGCATTTCCTTCTGTTAATCTTCAAAGCCGTTTTCCTCCTGTATCTTTCTAGATGTATTTGTTTCACCCAACTCTCAAGATCCAAGTGATTTCTATCTTGTGGTTGTTCACTTAGCACTAACCTGCAATACTGTAGTAATTTTCCATGCTGCAACTACAATACTTTTCGATGAGTTTACAAACCTCATTTTAAGCAGGCACCTCCTCGCCTGCCTCTCTCCAACTGTCCAATCAGTCGACCCATCCAGCCCACTCTAACCCCAAGATGCGCTACTTCATGAACCTGCTGCATCTGTGGTCAAGACTCTCGTTGCACGGGTATGTGATGAGCCTGTGCAGCAGTCAGACACACTATTTTCTCTAAAAGTGTCCACTGTTGTCAAAGACGAGAATGCTCATGGCTAATGGCATGAGCGAAATACTTGCTTCTATCCAGAACACCTAATGACGAGTTTTGACTATATTTTCAACAGCCTTTGCAAGGTATACAAACTATTGTTGTGGAAATACTCCTGCCAGCTAGAAGAGAAATCCATCCATACAGGAATTAGTAGTAACTAATAACTGAATTCAGTGCAAATGTCTGTTTACTTCATGTGTGTGTGGGGGGGGGGAGGCTCCTGTGGTTTCTCTTTGGTTTTTTATCTTATATTCTACCGCCTTAATATACAGACTTCTATTTTAAGGCTCAATACAAGCTCAAAATTAAAAGAGCATTACTGCTGAGTCACTGGAATAACTGTGCTGGGCTTTCTTCCGCCTGCGCTCTGTGGTCAAGCTCTTCATGCACTCTACCGGCAGGTGCTCTTCAGAGTAACACAGGGTCTGCTCGCCACCATCTTCACCGCCTCCTCCTCAGTCTTTCCGAGGACCTGCCTCTAGGGGAGCAGGCTCTACACCCTGCTTCATTCCACCAGCCAGCATCATGTTCACAGAGGAGACATGAATCCTGACTCTGTTCCCAAGCTGAAAGATGCTGTTTCCTGACCTTGATGGGGGTGTGCAGGCTCCTTTCAGGACACTCCAGTGGGTGTATCTAAGACCCTCATTACTGGCCCATGTTTCAGTGATAGATTCAGCAGTTAAGACAGACAGGAGTTTTTAAAGAAACCTGCAAACCTTATGGGAAAACACAGATGAGAGACAAATCGTAAGGCCTGAGAGGATAGAAGGAGCTAGACTACAGGGAAGGTGGAAAAGCACAGAGCCTGGGAGTTACACAGTCCCACAGTAAGTCTCATAGCAGCAGCAGCCCTGTGCACCACATCTGAGGTGAAGGCAGAGTTAGTTTCAACACGGGGGCCACTGTGCCTGCTGATTAACTCACCCTCGTGTGTTTCTGCACTGCCTACTTCTCGATCAAACTCTTGCCTCTTTGCCTTCTACACAGCAAGATAGCCCTAATCAGAAAGAGATCTCCTGACCCTGGGTTTTCTGGCCTATAGAACTAACTACACAAGGCAAAGCTTTGCTCTTCATCATTAGTCTGTCTGCCATGTCAGTAAAGACACAAAAGTGAGGAAGAGAGCAGAACCAACTGTAGAGAAGCCAGAAACCTGAACATGAATTTCATATAAAGGAGAGACAGCTCATTGACAGAGAAACCCAGTTACATGACCAATAGTACACAGCTTTAACACACACAGAAACTGACTTTCCTCAGTATGTAAGGTCGTAGTGTACATGCAGTAACTGTATGACTATTTCTAATAACATTATTCAAATTGAGGCCAATGTCCAGGAAACAAGTCTATTTAACTGCATCTATGATGGTGCCTTGCCAAACGGTGTTATAAAATTCTTCATTCACACTTCACTATCAAGTATGAGTGTTAACTTATTTCAGAGACAGCTCTATACACAATTTATAGCAATAGGACCCCTAAACAGTTATTAATACAGTTGAATGCAAAGTATGACCTTAGAGGTGTATCCTTAAAACCTGGGAGAACAAATATTTGCACAGGACAAAAATGCCTCTAATGATCCGCTACTGTTTTATACTGGAGCGCAGGAGGGAACATCAGGACGCATACAAGGTCAAGCCGGCAGGAGGGCAGACAAGCGCCTGACTGCAGGAGGGGCTCAGCCACTGCGGACACGGCCTCCAGCTGTGCACTCAGGCAACTGCGAGTGCATCCTCCTTGGCACCCGTGGCTTGGCACCCATGGCCTCTCTCCAGAATGGAGGAGACATACTGCGCTGTCCTAAAAATAATGCCTGCAGTGCTGCCACAGTAAGAGATGGGAAAGCCCACAGGCTCTTCAGGAAAGCGGTGCTGTGGCCGACCCAGGGTTGCTTCACGGAAGCAGACGGAGGATAGCCGAATTCCTCTGAAGCCCGACCCTGCTGATCTAAACTGCGGCTGAAATCACCACGTGACAGCTTAGCACACAGTTTACCTAGAACTGCCGACGGCTCACACATCCCGTCCTCAGCGACAGGCCAGCACAGGTATGCCCCGCAAAAGTCAGTTTGCACTGACTTGACAAAAACACATGTGTGTGCACCTTTCCAGTTAGCTTTATATGAACTGAATTCCTCCAAATCTGAAAGACACTACGGTGTGTGCCATGTGTTCAACATGCCATTCACATGTTGCTGTAGTTAGGTTTAAACAATCCTTTTGGAGAGGGAACTTGGTCTTTGACCTGTGGTCTGTGGGAACGCTGCATGCTCAGCAGTGGTGAGCCAGCATATCGGCAGGTTCATAAGGTAAACAGCCAGGTGTGGCCACACTGCCTGCCATCCCAGCATTCAGAAAGCTGAGGCAGGAGGCAGGACGATAGAGAGCTCATGGTCTTCCTGGGCCACAAAGTGAGACCTTATCTTTAACAGAAATTAAAAACAAAGAAACAAAACCTGAGCTGCAATGAAAGTTGTCTCTTTTTACAAATGATCTGTTAACTAACACCAAAGTCATTATCAACATCAGCAGCGGCAGCGCCATCATCACTACCGTTATAAATAGCATCATCACCATCACTACAATCACCATTGTCATCATCTCCCTGCTATAATCTCTTAATTGGGCATTTTAAAAATGCATTTTCAATATACTGACATCTTTTATCTTATCTACTCAGCAAAGTACATGTGGGTGATGATTCTTATCGCTTTTGACAAATCCAAAAGCCAGAACTTGTTCCACATCAGGCATTAAGGATCTTGTAAAATTATCACCTTAATTCTGCACTTAAAAGTCTTGGTTAACCGGTGTGTTGCTAGTTAGTGCTGGAATTCCTCTGTGGAGGATGAAATGAGGGCACAGAATAGTCACCCAACAGTTATCCAAGGCTAACCTGCTTGGAAAAAGAAGAGGCCACACCCAGACGGCCTGTATTCAGAATCTGAGTCTTGTCCTAACCACCATGCCATTTCGTCTCTGTGCTTGTCAAAGACAATTCCATCATAAGGGCTAAAGCTTACTGAGGCTTAATACAGACTGCCTTTAACATACTAATGAGTACATGGAAAGAGTCACAATTAAATATAAGCTCAGACATCTTTAGTTTACATGTGATTAATGTAAAGCCTCAATTTTCTGTCTGGAATTCAACATCGTCCTCTCACATCTTTCTTCCTATGACGTGCTACAGATTCAGATAGAGGTCAGCAAGCTACAACCCACAGGCCAAATCTGGCCCATTACCCATTTTTAAGATAAAGTTTCATTGAAAGAGACTGTGTACATTCATATACATATACTATACTTATACATTCATTATACAATAAAGGCCAAGTCGCTGCAACTACAAAAACACCATATGGTCCATGAAGCCTAGCCTTCTAGCCTTTACAGCTAAAGTCAGCTAATGGTTACAGCAGGGGCATTTTGGCTCTGCTATGCCACATCGGATGACAATTACCTTGGGCCACGCATTCAAAGAAGTGTCCAACCTGTTACCCACTGGTAATGAAACCATCCATGAGTTTTTCCATGTGACACTGCCGTCCTGGCCACAAAGCAGGCTGGACATTGCTCTCAAGGTCTAGCTTAGCAAATATGCACCACCGTTAGAGCGCTGGTTCCTTGCTGAACACTAGCCTTCTAAAAGTGGTCCTATACGTGTCTCAATTATGAGAAGATGCTCTATAGAATCTGGGGCAGCCCAAGACCCCAAATTCCTCATTGCGCTCTTCTCTAGGCACCAGAAAATGGAGCCTCCTTTCTGGGTGGTGAAATATTCCACTCCTGCATAAACCAACCGCTACTTCCTCCCATTAGGCCTTCCCAGACTACAGCAACCACAGAGGGATCCCTCGAGAAACGCCTAGAATGCTCTGCTTCTTCCCTTTCATGCCTTTCCTCCTTAAGCTTAACAAGCACCAAAACTAAATCTACTTTTCTAACTTGTATAAAATCTAGTACATTCCTAACACATATGAAGCCTTTGTAAATATTTACCTAGAAAATCAATGAAATCTAGATGTAAAAAGACACACTGAAGGATTTCAGGCTGCTTGTGCTTATTTGTAAAGGTCTGCTTTAATCCTGATTCTGTGTGTGTGTGTGTGTGTGTGTGTGTGTGTGTGTGTGTGTGTGTGCATGCACATACAAGCGCAGGTACCCACGGAGGGCAGAGAACACAGCACCACACTCCCAGGAGCTAGAGGTAGCAGTAACTGGGAGGCCCTGAGGTGGGTACTGGGAACTGAACCCACGTCCTCTCGAGAGCAGTAGAGAGCAGCACTCTATTACTGCTGAGTCATCTCTCCAGCGGCTCCAGCTTGTATCTTCAAATAAAATAACTTAAAGATTTATTTTCTTAATTGTTCAGTAGATTAAAAATCCACCATAATCTAATGACGAGAAACGTCTAATATTTATTTTTTGGTATGTTCAGCCATATTCTGTATGAAAACCAATTCTAAAAGCAACTAAAATTCATAAGTATATTTAACATTTTTATAATAGCATAAAAATAAACTTTATGTTAGAATGACCTACATTGCATGTACTACCTTTGAATGCTAGAATAGAATACTCTACAGGGATAGTGAACAAACTATTAAGTTTTAGAAACTAAGAAGAACTCAAGCAACCATGTTCAAATTTTATGAATTAAGTGAATATATAGAACATTTGTTTCGATGTCCCTTCCATTAGGGAGTTAAATGATGAACCCCACCATTGCAGAAACAGTATAACTTTAACGTAGATTACAAAGATATGAATCCAGTCTGAGATCTCTCAAGTTCTCTGCTTGACATGAACAAGATTCAGCACCATCGTCACAGACAGACACCGCGAGGACCGACGCTGCACGCACCGCCTGAGAGGCGGCGGGCGGGACCCACCTGCGTCACCTTCTGCTGGATCTCCTCCAGCTGCGTGCGCTTGCTGCGCTGCCTGCACACTTCCTGGTAGCGCGTGTACTGCTCCCGGAGCGAGTCGAGCAGCTTCATAACCTGCGGCTGGGCCAGCAGCTCATCATCCATGGGCGACCACGAGACCCCTCCGTCGGAGCCGTTAAACCGACGCTGCTGCAACTCAGACAACAACTCGTGCCCTTTACAAAAGAGACTGGCGATTAATGCCCACAGAGCACAGTCCCTACATGCTGATCTCCTCAGTCCTAGCCCCGCCTTAACACCTACCCCGCCCTCCTGTAAGGAACGAAGTGCAAGTGGAAACCTCACATAGCACACTGCATATGTGCACACAGACGAGAACATAATTATTTTATATGGACTGAACAAATGGCCAGTTGTGTGAACAAATTCACCCTACATCCCATAGTAAACGGAGCACATGTGCATTAATATGTATTTGTCAGATTCTTGCTGGATTATTACTCAAGATACTGTGGCACTAAATTGTCTTCCTCTGTGGAGCAAAATTACACGCTAGAATTTTCATTACTAATTCAAGAAATAGTAGTTCAAGTTGTCGAGCACAGCACTTAAAAGAGAAGTTGACAGAGAAGCAAAGGGATCACGGTAACCTGAGGAAAGCCTCATGAGCAGTGCAAAACAAAACTGAAATAATCTCTACAGGAGTGTTTTGAACAGACTGACTAGTGAGCAGGCCACGGGGGTGGAAGAACTGCAGCAAGCTCACTCAGGAATCTGCTCAGACACGACAAAGCTGTAGGCACATTTACAATCTCAAAAATAAAGAGACCATTTTCCCAGGATGAAACTACTCTGATTATCACATAAGTATCAAAAAATATGTACACATTATAAATTTTCTTCTCATCTTTATTCTGAAATAATGTATCCTAAATTTAAATGGCTTTTAAAGTCTAGAAAGAGAATTTTTATTATAGCTTTCAAATATAACCAATTTCTTTAAAAAAAAATCTAGATTGTTCTAAATCTCCATTATATACTTTCAATGCCTACTTTAAGTGTTCAGAGAATATAAAACAAAACTTAGTGCATATATATAAATATTTAAAATGTTCTTAGATCAATGGCTTAAAATAAAATGCTTTCAAAAATGTTAAATAATTCATGAAATTAAGCCTTATAAAAATTGTACTTTTACTGACCAACTACTGTAATTTCTAAATATATAATTTATGGGGTATAAGCATTTCTTTGCTCCCTACCGAAATAAGATCTGTATCATATTGAAAACTGAAATACAGCTGAACAAATACATCAGAACTATTCAGATTTTAATAAATTATTCCTGGCATTTTATAATTGGAAAAACACTTGTTTTAAAAACTGCAAATACTTAAGACACATCTGAGTCTTTGCATGGACTCCATATAGATAACATGTGTGTCATTAACATCAGAATACACTCATCTCTTTTTCTACTCTGATGATTGTCATCTTAGCATTTTCCTTGTGGGTACCATTTTTACCAGAGAACATTTAGGACAATTATCTCAGAAAACAATCTGGCAGCTCCCTGCCTGGGTTCAGGTTCTGACTACAGAACTTGCTGGCGGTATATATGCATGAAAAACTCGGCCCATGAAGGAACGGCCTGGGGCCTCATGCACGCTAGCAAAGTGTGCTGCTCCTGAGGGGCATCTGCAGCCCTTCTCGCATTCTTGGTGTTAAGATGAGGTCTCCACAGGTCCCTCAAGCGTTCACTTAACTCGCACTGTGGATCAGGCAGGCCTCAAACCTGTTATCTTCCTGACTCTACCTCCTGGGATCAATAAGCCTGGGCTCATCTTAACCATTTATGCTCTGGTTGCATCCCTTTTAAAAGCGATGTAGTAACAAGACTTACCTCACAGACTGTGTGGAAGGATACATGAGTTAGCATACAGAGAACACTTAGATTTTTCCTGGACCCCAGTAAGATGGAAGTATGAGCTATTAGTTATTTAAGAGGGTTAGAAATAAAGCTGCAGTATTTCATTAAAGGACTTCTAATTCATTCTTCTAGAATCAATGGATCTCTTCTACAGACATGGGACCAGGACACATGCTACATGAAACATGGGGTGTCAGTACACAATGCCACTGCCAAGGGCTCAGCGTTTCTTACAGATGATTACAAACTGCTGTAACTGGCGCCTCTGCACTTGGACCTGCTTGGAGCTACAACGATAAATTTTCTTTATTGATTCTGAACAACTTACTTCCTTAGGTTATTTTTTACCTCTAAGCCTTGACTTCTTGAGGTATAAAACAGAGACAATAATACTAATTATGTCAAATGTTGTTGAGGGAACACAGCACAAAGAAAGTCCTCCTAACAACCCAATGAGACAGAATCAACTGCACTTTGTGAAATCCACTTCATAAAATAGGAAACAAATCCAGTACTTCCAGGAGAAAATAATTAATCATTATTAATTTTAAATATTATATTAAACACCATCAGGTTAATCCTAAAGCAGTTTGAACATCTTCCCTTTAAATTCCTACTACATTACCCACATATGTGCTGAATAAACTTTTTAAAGAGAATCATACTTTGTTTACTAGATTATTATTATGATCACTAATAAATGATGTTTTTTTTTTTCTACTTTACCTGTCTGAAGAACTGTCTCAGGATCAACGGATGGAAGAAAGTTTAAATCCACAGACCTGGCAGGCATCAAAAGAATAATTTTTAAATGCTGTAATATTTCTATAAATCTATCTCAGAAATTGTTTTATACAAAATACATATATAATCCAGAAAGAGTTGATGTTAAATTCTATCAGACTACTAAAGAGCTAACACCAATGTTCCTAAAACTGTTCCATAATTTAGGAAATGATTACTACCAACTCATATTAAGAAGCCAAAACCAGAGAGGTAAAGAGCAAAAAAGAACGATATCCCTAAATAAACATAAATGCAAAAATTTTTGATATAATATTTGCAAGCCAAATTCAACAACACATTAATAGGATTGGATACCTTTGCCAAGTTGGGCTGGCTTCTGAGCAAAGATAAGAATGGTTCAACATATATAATTAAGTATAATATAGCAAACATATTATTTTAGGACATAATATAGACTTCAGAAACTTCAATAGACACAAGGAGACAAGGGTTTCCACTCTCTCCCTTGTTATCCAACACAGTGTCTTAAGTATTAGCTAGAACAGTGAGAGAGGAGAAATAAAAGGGATACAAACAGGCGAGGAAAAAAGTCAAACGGCCTTTTGATGACATGACCCATGATTCCATAATTAAAGCCCTGACAGAGACAACCGGAAAACTCTTAGACCTGCATTTGTGCTTGCTGAGTTTTGTCTCCTACACCTTTAGCAAAGGAGTGAGAGAGAAAACCCGCATGCAAACATGACTAACATGCACACGTATCCACATATGCATGCGTGTGCAGTGTGCTAACAGTTGTGCTCCACTCCTTCCTGCTGCGGTCCTGTTTCTTGGGCAACTGGACGTCTGCCTTCACTTTCTTAAACACTGGAGAAAGAAAATTCCAGAAAGACTGAGGAGCTAGCAAATCAAAGTCAAAGACCATGCTGCTGTACTCCCAAGTACATCCTGTCACTTGTTAACTGATCCATGGCTTCACCTCTGCAGGGGCCTAGATGCTCTCTGAGGGCTAAGACAATGAAGACTGATACAAAGCTGCAAGAGCGGGACTCTAATACCTGATAATAAAAGGAACCAAACAGTAACATTTGAGTGTTTAAAGAGACTGGTAGACCCAAGTTCCCAATACTTCTTGTAAAAACACAAGTCAACATTTCCCAAACCAATAAAAACTTGTTATAAAAAAGAAAGGGCATGAGGCCCTGGCCTTTTGTCATATAAGCCTGGGGCATCTAAAGACGCAATGAAGCAGATGTTTTGATGCTTCCTCGGAGCCCTTTACCCAGGTTTCCAGCCGTCAGCAGGGACAGCAGTACTGCAAACTGTGACCATTGATTCATTTTCTATGGGTGCCCTCTTCAAATGTCTGTCTTTCTTGACAAATAAAAGCATGTGTGATAGCCTCATATGTATCACAAACTTAGTCGTAATGTTTATATGCATTTACATTTTTATATGGTGCTGTGCAACTTTGTTCCCCAGGCAGAATATGCCAATTGCTGTCATGAAACAGAGCAGACAGGATTACCATCAAGAGTCTGTCATAAGACTGGACCCACTAACATTCTCTTGTGCAAGTGGAGGAGGGTGTGCCAGACAGCACAAGAGGCCTCTCTCCACCTGCAGGAAATGCAAGGGGTTGACCCGTGCTAGACAGAGAGTCTCTTCTTTGGTGCTATAGCTGCCTATTAGGTTGTCTACTGTCTTGTAGGTAACCCCTCATCTATGCTCCCATGAGCAATCCAAATAAAATTATTGCTACTCCAAGCTAGACTTGTGTGGAACCAAGACTCTAATGGGTCATGAATGTATAGAATGAAAAGACATAGCCTGTGCCTCATGGGAAAAACGACACAAAGTATGCTACAGACAGGATACTAATACTTGTGAGTATTTATGCTATCTTTAACTAGACTGCAATTTGATCTGTTTTTATTTTTGTTTTAATCAACATTTGGTAAAATTATCATCCTCTTACATCCATGTGATCATGTTATTCCAGCTGACCGACATATGACCATGCTTAAATACATAGGTTCCACGGTATATTCAAGGAGCAAAGGAAATGGATGAGAATGCCTCAAACTTCCTAATGAAAAAGCACACTTCTAGTGACCACTAATGGGCTGGCTGCTTGTCTCTTAATGTGCTTTAGCCTTAAGTAGAAAGGAACGTGGCCCACCAACCAAGAAATGAAGGTGGTAAGTTTGGACAGCTACAGCTTGATGACACAACTTGACCACTATGCCGAGAATGATGAAATGCCAAACTCCTTATGTTAAACTTACAAATGTCAGATTTCAAGAGAGGAGTTCTCTATGCTAGACATTTTGGTACTAATGAGTGTAAATAAAGTTCTAAGAATTTTATTTCAAGCTGCAGATGTGCTCAGGAAAAGGCAAAATTAAGAAGAGTAGAAAATAGCTTCATTTCCAAAGTATGTTCTTTGGAAAGAACATACTTGAATACTCTCCAGTGCAAGGGGGAAAAGTACAGCCACGCTCATCAAAAAGTAGCTTTTTAAAGCCAACGTAAGTCAAAGGAAGATTGAATGTGTAAAGCAAACTCTAGTAGCTGTGCTGTTGCGGGTAAAGAACTGTGGCCTCCTCCCCTGAGCCAGCAGCACGGGCATGCTTCACCACACGACCCTACGCACCTTTCCTTCTCCTGCTCATTCCCCTTCTCACTTCCATTGTTGATCAGAGCAAGTTCATCCAGTAATGACGTGGACTCCTTCGTGAACTTCTCAAAGACCTGCAGCAGGAGAGTGTACAGACACACCATGAATAATCTCAAAAATCGATACATAATAAGTGGTTCACTTAACAGCAACAGCATAGTCAGCGGGATTTCTTTCCCTTCCCAGAAGGCCACACAGTGCAATTCAACCACCAGAGCTCAACAGTGCACAGCCCACATCCCAAGTGATGAGGAGCTTTAACGGTGGTGGAATTTCTAATTTAAATATATTCGATTACTTTACTCACAATTATTTTCATTCTTATACTTCCTTGAGAAACATCTGTACCAGTAACAAACTCCGTAATGACATGAATGTCATTACGACCGGTTGGATCCACCAATGCTAATCACAGACCATTTCTCACCTTACTGTCACCAGCCAGTACTAGTTATATGTAACATCAAGAGTTTCACAGACAAGTCCATAGTATAAAGAAACATTACTTATAATTTTACCATGATTCCATAAGAAAAGAAATTTTACCATGATTCCATGAGAAAAGATTTGAGTGCATCTAAACACAGGTAATAGGTTAGACATACAGTTGCCTGATAGCACGCCACTGTTTAAATACAGGGCAGAAATGGCTATTCATTCAGGGATTCAGGGATAACCAAGTCTCCCAAGGTTACCACACAATCTCAAGACACCACCTTAGAGACCTTCTCTCCATAACTCAATAAAACAATGCAGTGTAACACAGAGCAGTGTCCCCCCAGAAGTCTGACAAGGAGAAGCTTTCTGAAACAGCAGGCTTGGTCTGTCATCCTGAGCTGCAGGCCGACAGCTCACACGATGCTCGAGGCCCTTCTGAAATGCTGAGCTCATTGAGCTCACCTCTCAAGACATTGTGCTGCCATCACGCCACTCTAACGCTGCTCTTACCGGTCCTGACCCAACCGGTTACAGCTACCATGGAGCACTACTGTATGCTGCTGGCTAATCCAAGTGTTTAAGGTCCATACTCATTTCGCCTTGCTCACAATTGGACAAGATAGTTCTAGCATTATTACTGCCTTAAGGCCTGGAGAAATTACATACATCAGTAAAGTCACACGCTGGTTTCTAGCGTCAGGAATACAGTTATGTGACTGTGACCCCAGAGTGTGAGTTCCACACACTACACAAGTGTGACATGCACAGTACGCCTCTTTGTTTATATGAAAACAACCTTAGCTGATTAAGATGAGATAGTTATGCAAACATCTTATTTGTGTGTAAAAACGTTTCTCTTGTTTTGCACTAATACCGACCAGCCTCTTATTTAGCCAGTCCATGTGATCGTAGGTGAGGCTCCCACCAAAGTCTTCCGTCAGCTGGCACGGCTCTATGTAGCGGGTCAGCTTATTGGCAGACACTAAAATGACCTGCGGAGGACAAAAAGGAACACTGAGTACACCATTAAAGTCTCTGAGGTAAATAAGGAGATTGAATAGGTAAGAAAAAACAAAAAACACAACACTGCTTCAAAATGATAGCAAATAACCATTAATTTAAATAGTTAATGTGAGTGCATTTCAAGTCAATTTAATAGATTGTGGTTATATGCTAAAAATATATCAAAATATTCTGACAATATCAACATTAAAAAAATAACTAGCATCATAGATAAACTTTTAAAATATTTTATCAATATTAAAAAATCCCTTGGAAATGAAACCTTTTCCTTAATAAAATCATGACAAAGAATTTTTACATCTATTCAAAATTTGCTAGTTGTACTAAGATAACATTTTTTTTTCTACGCAAACACTGCAGAACTATATACTATTAACATCCAGACTGTGACATCCAAACACTATTTCCCAGTGAAAGGAAGCAGGCTAGTCAGGGCACTGACAAAGTATATACATAAGAACACCATCTCACCCAGGTCACCACAAACTGTCAGAGAACACTGCTACGGTAGCACCAAAGGGGTCTGAAAAGATCTGTGCTGACTACAGATGTCAGCAGTAACAAATGCGGCTGAAACGCCGAATGGCTTAAATCTGTGAACTTAAAAGATAATCTTCAGGCTGGGCCAAGGGATACAGGCACTGTGCTGAAGATCAGCAACACTGACTTTCCTAAGAGGGACCAACTGCAGGCATGTAGCAAGAGAAGGCAATTCTCTCACTCTGCAAATGCTCCAGCAAGGACATCAAGAAAGGACAGGAGATCCAAGCCCATTCCCCAATTTCTGATAAACTAAGAAATGGAGACTCTGAATGGCACAGCTATTGACAAAAAGGTCATAGTCAATGACTGAGTCTCATTATCAAGACCTTATCTCCAAGCAAGCAGCCTTGGGAAAAGAATCAAATCTGAATGTGGCTGTGGAAATCCAAGTGTGGATTGGTGGAAATAAAGGCTGAAGATGGTGAAAGTGTGATAAATATACTGCAGGCTACTCACTACAGTGTGCTCACAATGGATGCCCTGCAGGGGGAAAGCTGGGTCTGTCCAAGAATGACAACAATGAGGAAGAGGAGGAAGAGAAGGAGGCGGAAGAGGAGGAGCAGCAGGAGAAGGAGGAGAAGAAGGAAAAGGAGGAAGAAGAACAGGAGAATGAGAAGGGAAAGGAGGAGGAGCAGGAGCAAGAAGAGAAGGAAGAGAAGGGGAGGAGGAGCAGAAGGAGGAAAGGGAGGGGAGAAAGAGCAGGAGGAAGAACAAGAAACAGAAGACAATGAAGAAGAAGAAGCAAAAGATTAAGCAGCTTCACTTAATGAGAAAGCCCACAAGCCCACAGCTAACAGCAGGAGGACTGCATATTCATTTCCAGGAAACACACAGCACTTAAAAACCTTCCTGTATGTGCAACAGTCCTCAAAGGAAAGCTTGGCAGATGAAAACAAAAATCTAACCGAATAAATAAAGCAAATTTCCAAGGAACACAAAACACAGCTAATACTTCCAAGAGTAAAAATTAATTTATTCTGAGCTGCACTTGAGCTATGAGTGAGCACAGCCCTGAAGCACAGATGCAGGCATCCCCAGACAACGTGATCCCATGTAGAAGCAGTTTGGTCAGTGAACAAGAAAGTGATTAATTCGAGGCCTTTTTCAATCAACGTTATCTGATGTTGTTCTCTGGCTCAGGTTGGTGGAAGCCAGTGGCCTGCTGGAAGTATATTGTGAAGGTTTTTACCTGTAGCTGAAGTGACAGACCAGGCACAGAGGTGAGCTATTCAGGGGGCTAAAGACAGCTCAAAGTAATGTGGCTTAGATCTAGAATATTCCAACCATCCACAAAGCTCTACTAGAATTTTGAAAATCCTGAAAAGGACAGATGAAGCCAGGGGTATTCTTGACACAGGAACATAAAGAAAGTCTTTGGTCCTATTCCCACCACCAATAAACTTCCAAAAGGTAAGACTCGGATGCAATTAGAGAAGAACACAATTTCAATAAGTACACTTTTATTATTATACGTGTTTATAGATAAAAGAGGTAAAAGCAGCATTCTGATTGTTAGCATCTCAGTTTGATGACGAGATTAATGGCAATTCTAGTCCTGTCACAATCATACAGATGCTGTCCCCTAACCAACAACGTCGTACTGAGGGACAGAGGACCCTGAATACACTGGGTGAAAAGGGAGATGAACGAGTTCATGGGGATCTCAGACAGGATGCACTTACAGAGAAACACTGAGGTTAGCAACAAAAGGAGCATTCAAAGGACAATACAAAACACTGTGGAGTGGAGCAGGAGCTGGATCAACACAGGAGTGTCCCACAGATGGGAAGGAACATGCAAAGTCATGTGGGGACAACTGACAGGACCAGTAGGTGCTCAGCTAGTTAATACTGTGGAAAGCTGACAGTGAAACTTTGTTGTATCGTATATAAGTCTATAAAACGAAGCCCTCAGTCATGCCTATAAGAACATCGGCATTTGTAAAACATGTTAAAAATAAGTAGATGACCTACAAAGACATGAACATTTTTACAAAAGCCCAAATTCTCTGAAATGACTCTAAGGAAAATAATTTTCAATTAAATAAGAACCAACGTTGAATTTAATTCTATCTCTAAGCTCTAAGTGCCACTTATTAGCTAGTGTTGTTGAATATGTTTAGTGGCAAAATAGCCAACATTTGAAATTAATTCCATCTCTTTAGTACATCAGGCTTTTAATAAGTACTTATTTGCTGGGTAAATATCAAAACTGAACCTCTTCAACGTCTAGGAGAAATATACTGATACCAAAAGCTTCATTCATTAAATACTTCCATTTCAAGGCAAACATCTATGACATCAGACCAAAGCTGTCTTTTCTTTTATCCTCCACAATGTTTAGCCACTGTTCATTCACACAGTAGGCAGACACCTATGCCTGAGCAGCTGTGACAGGCTTGCATGGCAGGTTCTGGTCTTCCCCATTCTGTCCGCCGTTCAGAGTCGGAACAGATGGCGTCCGTTCACTTTGCATTCACACAGAGTAGCCTTCCGTAGGTCCCTAGCTGTGAACTATGCATCTGAAGTACTCACTCTCCACAGTGCCAACGGCAGCATTCAGGCTTTCTTGGCTCAGCTTCTTGGGATGTGGTTTCTACCCATACTGTCAGGAAAACACTCTTTGTCTAGCTGGAGCCATCGTCCTTTAATTGGCTAACGTACATCTCTCCACTAAGTCCACATAATAGTGAAATCTACCAACACCAAAATTGCAAGAACAAGTGGGGAGAAACAACCGGGGTTCCACTCACTACACAGGAAGCTAGAAAGAGCACTCCTCCAACCAAAGTAACTACAGAGAAATTCAAAGTCTGCGTACACTGAGGAAAATAACGAGACAAAGCCAGAAGCCAATTCAACACTTTCCCTACCTGCTAAAGCCCAAACAAAAGATAAGATGGGTTACTATGCAGGCACAAATGCTATTTACCTTGATTTTTACTGTCTTGCACAAAATGTCCAGTGTTCAATTCACAATAAATTAAAAAAAGCAAACAAGAAACAGCTCGTTCAAGACTCGAGCAGGCAGCGTAAGAGAGCGAGTGAATGTCCTGCCAGGCAGCTGGGATTCTGCGACAGCTACCAAACACGGACAAAAGGCCACGGCAGCAACAGACAGACGAGAGTTCACCAAAAAGACAAAAACTAGGCTCCTCGCTTAGGGCCTAAAGGGGCTGGATTCTGGATGCCACGGCAAGCACCAGAATCTAAAGCTACTCAAGTTCTCTACATACAGTGTTACTACATTTGCATGTACAGCCCACATAAAACTCCTGCTCATTTTAAACCAATGGGAGATTCCTTAGGATACCTAACAAATGCAAATGGTGGATAAACAGCTGTTCAACTATACTGCTTAGGAAATTACGGCACAAAGGCTACATTCAGTAAGAAACAAGTGTGTGTATGTATCTGGTTGTGCGTGTGTGCTTGTCTGTCTGTCTGTCTGAATCTGTGCACATGACAGTATATGTGGAGGCCAGAGAACGACCTTGGATATAATTCCTCAGGTCCATTCACCTCTCTTTTTGTTTAAACGCAGGCTCTCTCGTTGGCATCAAGGTCACCAGTAGGTCAGGCCGGGTAGCTAGCCAGCTCCAGGGATCCATTTCCATTTCCCCAGGACTGGGATTACAATTTTGTGGCACCATGTCTGGCTTTTATTTTAATTAATTTTTATTATTTATTCACTTTACATCCTGACTGTAGTCTCCTCTCAGTCCCACCCTCCCTCTCCTTTCCCCTCTAGCCCCCTCCCCTAGTCCTCAGAAAGGGGAGCCGTTCTCCCCCACCATCTGACCCCAGCCTATCAAGTCTCATCAGGACTGCCTGCACCTTCTTCCTCTGTGGCCTCGCAATGACCCCCACCAGACGGAAGTAATCAGAGAGCGAACAACAAAGTCCACGTGGGAGATAGCCCCTGGTCCATGTCTGCTTTTGACTTGCCTTCTGGGACTGAACTCAGGTCCATATTTTTACACAGAAAGCTCTTCAGCCATGGAGGCAGCTCCTCACCAAGAAGCAACTTTTTCAAATATTTTTACATGAAGTTTGAATCTATGGATGAGAATACTTGGATGGAGGGCTGGGCATGCAAAAATCAAATAGAGATGCTACGCAGCAAAACGATGGCAACAGATGAGAATTTCCAGTCGTCTTGTCAACAAACTCAACATGACCAGAAAACAGAGAGCCTGAAAATGGATTAAAATTAAAAATACTCCAAGAGGGAAAAAACTCACACTGGACTAAGAACACCACTCTGCAACAGAGCATTTGCCTCCCGTTCATAAGACCCTAAGTTCAATCACCAGAACTTGAAAAAATGAACAAAAAGGGGATAATTCGGGGTGAAAATAAAACAGAAGACCAAACAAGAAAAATGAGATATTTTCAAATCATCTAACGTGGATATGGTTAAAATCCCACAAATACAGAAAACAGAGAGCACGGAGATTTTTCAAATCACAGTGGAGAAAATGTTCAAATTAATGGGAGACACAACCCAGAGATGCAAGAAACTATAGAGACCACCAGCAAGAATAAATACCAAATGAAAGATCTATGCAAAACCAAAATCCAAATGAAATCTTGAAGGTGGCCAAAGGGGAAGAGTAACCTAAACATAAAAGGTTGAAAATGAACACAGCTGACTCCATGTAAGAAAAGCCCTGGAAATAATTATGGCATATCATAGACAATACACTCTTAGGTCCACTCTAAGGTAGACTTGATACGTTTCCTCCCATAAGCACTGACAACTTTAACACAAAGGCCCTAGTTATCTAGAGTTGAGTTAATAAAGAGTGTTCAGATGGAAACAGAACTTTTACAGCTTATGAGAAAGACACAGTCATTCAACAAGTGTCTGAGCGCTGGGAATATACCAGTGACGGTGTAAGAGGCACAAAGCAAGTGCTTCCAAGTAACTAAACTCAACATACACAGTAATGTCAGCCAAACCTACTTTCAAAGATACAACATATCTCTTTTTGTATAGATCATATTTACCTCAAAGCCAAGTCTATCCTTTTCTTTCCAAAAACAAAAATGTGTTACTTTCTTATCCCAGAATTCATCTGGTTTCACTACACAGACAAGGGATACCTCAGCCGGAACAACATTCTGCAAAAGAGAGTAAGTACAAATTATACATGCAAATGATTTACCAAATGTGCAAATTACTAGATATAGTTGTGATTATGCTAGGATACTTAGAAAGGAATTCAAGTAATAAAGCAGAAGAAACTCTTTAAACTTCAAAATCTAAATGGCAATAAAGAAAGACAAGCTATTCAGAAAAGTTTTCAAACAGTTTTAAACAAACTATACATGTCATTTATGTCTGTTATATGCAGTATCTCTGCTGGGAGTATGTTTAGATTAAACCACAAGATTAACATTTTAGCTGAGGAACTATTAAAATTGGCTTTTCTACGGTATGGGACAAATGTTTCTAACACCACCATCATGAAGAATTTCTTCAGAAAATGAGAAATCCATTTTCTCACAAAGCTAGTTTCTTAGCAGCTGTTACACAAACGTCAGGATTCTCAACAATCATTAACGGGAAGAAGAGGACAAAACTACCTTTTCACACAATGCAATTTCACACTTTCTAATATGACCATTTGCTTCCTGGAGAGAACGGCAGTTAACATTTGTTAACTTTGTGAGTACTTCTTACAATTAGGAAGCCACACGGAGTCTAACTTGAAAACACATCTGCACTCCAACCACAGTTCCCACCTTTTCTGCCAACGTTCCCAAACTTCCTCCCAGCTTACCTGCAGGAGGCTGGACAGCCTACCACTCAGTGTCTTGTGCTCAGAATGCCTTGCCAGGGCTGCTGATGTCCTGCTGACTCAGGCTTGGCTGTGTACCTCCTCCTTACATCACTCCTCCACAGTCATGCTGAGCTCCAAACTCCCAGAATGCAAGTCTGATCCCGCCTCCCAAGTTTGCCCCTCTACTTCCTCTGCACAAGATGTTCTTTACTCTTGTGTACGGAGTTCCCTCCTTAGAGAGGCCTTCTCCGCCATCGCGTGGGTGATATTTGTCTTGGCCCCACTCTACATTCATCACAGCCTTCATCACCAGTTAATGTTGCTCATTAATTTCCTTAACTGCTCACTGCCTGACAACTCAATGGCACAAAGCTTCCCAATGGCAGCTACCTTATCTATGAATGTCTCTCTATTCTCAGTGTGTGACATATATGCCATCCCATATATAGATGAGAAATAACTGAATCTTCATTAGCAGTAGATCTCATTCAAGAACAGAAGCAAGATGTTTGACTCAGTTCCTCCAGAGTGTTTCACAGGTCAACACATTACTTCTGAAAGGTCCCAGTGAAAAACATCTTAGGCTTTGAGGGCCACAGAATTTCTGTTCCAATTATTCAGTTTTGTGATGAAGTATAATCCTTAAACGATATACAAATGATGTGCACAGCCAGCTTCCAGGAGTTACTTAAACCCAAGAGTCCAACCACCACTCTAAGCCGTGAGGTGCACCAAGTTATCATAATTTCTAGGAAAGAGACGGAAATGATCTCTCCACAGGAGCATGTCAGGGCCCAGTGAGAAAACAATGCTCCTCTAACGACTATGGCGTTGCTAAGGTAAGCACAACAAACTCAACTGCTTCCAACCCTTATCAGCGAGGCTGGTGCAGTCTGTTCATTTATCGACCTATGGAGACATCAGTATTTCCAAGTCACTGGATAGGAAAGCTGTGAGAATCAAGAGAAGGTCCCTCTTTCTGAACACTAGCAACAGGCAGGGCTGCCCTCAGGAGTCTGGGAGGCTCCCAAACAGCTGGCCCCAGCTCCTGAGATCAAAACAGCGAGTCACTTCCTGAGCAGAGACAGTTAACCACAGAAAATGACCAAGGGAGTTCTGAAAAACTTAGATACAAGTTAGTCCAAATTTCTAAAAAATTACCTATGAGGGAAGAAGAAATCACAGCATGGACTGTGTCCACTGACTGTTCTACAGAACTGCAGATCAAAGTGCAGTTCAGAGCAGGTCCCAGAGGCTCACCTGTGACAGGTGAAAGGATGAAAGGAAGAACCGAGACCATCTCAATGGATTCCTTACCTGAGTGGAATTTAACAACTCTTTCAGAGACCTCAGAATGGTCTCCAGGGTTGGAGAGCAACGTGCTGCCACACATTTGGCAGAGAGGCTGCTACGGGGCGTCAATCTGTGCCCCCAAAAAGTGGTCCTAAGAGGACACCTTACTAACTCAAGACAGAGCCTGATGAGGAAGCACTTAGCTCATATTCTTAAGAAAGCAACAGGGGCTGGAGAGATGGCTCAGCAGAAAAGAGCACTGGCTTTCTTCTGAAGGACCCAGGTTCAACTCCCAGAACCCAAACAACAGCTCACACCTGTCTGTAACTACAGTCCCAGGGGATTCAACTCCATGTTCTGGCCTCCTTGGGTACCAGGCACACATGTGATACACAGAAATGCACGCAGGCACAACACCCATACAGATAATATTTTTTTAATTAAAAAAAAAAAAAGAATGGAGCAATGGGTAGGAAATTTGGCATCACTTCAGACACGGAGGAAAACCCAAGGCCCAGAACTTGGGCTCTGCCAACGTCCAATTCTGTGAGGTTAAACTTAAATAATGTACACAGTGCTTCAGAAACACTAAGCTCTAACACCAGAGTTAAAACTCTCCCTCCTTGTTGCCACCCCTTAAGTGGTTTCCCTCTAATCATCCTGAATAAAGAATGAGACATCGCACAGCACTCTCCTGGCTAAGGGCTTAAAAGCTCTCAGTTCCATTTCTCTCCACAGAACCTAAGAGCAGCCAGCCACTGCTGACATTCACTGACACCCTGTATATGACGCTGGCGCTCACTCAACACTCACTACCCTGTTCCTGCCAAATTAATTACAGTTTTCCCAAACTCATCTATCAACTCCCTTCATTGAGTTTGCTTCCTATAGGGCGTCACTAAGTGACAGTCCCTGCCAGGAGGGGCTTCTCATCTTCTTCCAGTTATTCAGATAACTTTTATTTAGCTCAAGGATTGTCTTTGCTAGAAACTCTTCTCAGGAAGACAGTGCAACGAGACCAGTTGCCTGAGAGCAATCTGCCCACCTTGGATGTCTCTGTGTCTCACAGTAGTATTTTCAGTAGACTAACAGGAGTCTGCATGTCTCTGCTATAGGCCAGAGACGGACAAAACAGTCTGTGGGGGCATGCGGAAATACAAGGCGAGATGCCCCGCCCACTCTGCAGACCTCGTAGCTGTTTACTAAACGTGAATTTGTGAGCTGCCGTTGTCCCAAAAGACACAACTATAAAACAAATTTCTGCGCTGTACGTTCTTAGTCCAACCATCACAAATCCCTAATTTTTATTGTTTCTTTGTAGTTTTCTTTTTTTTTTTTTTAAGAAGCTACCCAGTATGGAAAGATGTATAAGGCTCACCTATAAAACTTTTTCAGACTTGACTCTCCCAGCCCTGCTTCCTGCATTACCAATAGGAGCCAGGGAGGGAGGGTGACCCTGAGCACAGCATACCAGGCATGCCCAGGTGACTCCTGAGCTCCCAGCCATCACGTGACAACCACAGGCTCTGTTGCTCAGACTACTTCGACATGACACACTACTTACACCCTATAAAGCCTATAGAGTGAGGTGGGGTGCAACTCTACCACATAAATTTAAACATATAAAAATTAAATTTAAGCAATTCAATGGAGGTATATAAAAAATTTTTTTTTTTTTAGAACTACGTCACTGCTGAGAAGCCTGGGCATGGTCTGATGAGCAAAATGTACTTGCTATTCTCACCATGGTGAAACATAGATGCTATAAAACATAGATCATTTCCCTCATCATGATGTCCTGATATAAGACATGAATCATTTCCTGATTGACAGACAAAAGGAACATTACCTGCAGCATTAAGACTACTGTCTTCACCACATTCCACTGAGACTTGCGGCCATCCACGATCACAGTAAAACCTCTGGCCTTACACTTCTCACTGAAACAAAGCACAGTTACAGGTGTGAGATGGCACGGACTTTCCTCACAACCCTGGAGGAAGCATTAGTAGCAGGTAGGGTACTAAAAACTTGTTTGTCTGACCTACAACAACTGATAAAATTCTCCAGAGTCTTTCCATTTTCTAGCGTTGGTTTTCTCAGTTTCCAAATATTAATCACAAGCTAAGATGGAATGAAAATGCTCTGAAAACATGGGAAGTTAAGGTCTTAAAAAGTGATGAAAGCAGCCTCTCAACTTCTCCATTTGTTACACGGGATCAAAGAGAGCCAGGGAGCGACCAACTGCCTCATGCCTCATGCATTCTTACCAGAATTTAGGATTTGTGATGACACAGCTTAAAACAGGTGAAGAACAACAAGCTATTACTAACCCACTGGAGACTGGCTTCCTTGTGTACATGATGAGGCCAGACTTGCTTTACAAATAGAAAGCGTGAATGTACCACATCTAACCCATCGCAGCTTTGATTTTCTCATTCTCAGGCATCTGACCAGCACAATGCTATCTTCAGAGTTGTGAGATGTGTTGTACTATATTTAATTATTCAAGTATTTACTGAATGTAATGGCTGCTCCACGCAAAAGTTCCATTCTAAAGGCAAAACCGCATAGCTATTATATTATTACTGTTGCCATTTTGTACTTACAACCTTAATGCAAGAACCTCCTGTGCCCTCCCTCAATACAGTGGGAGAAACCTCAGCCTTGCTTAGCCCAGCAAGGATTCTGACGTGAAAGCAGGACAGCCTAGGGTTCCTTCAGTTACACACATTGTCAGGAAGGTGAAGAGCCGACTTTCCGTGGGATTTTAATCTGGAAGCCTAGGATATCTCAGAGCCTTTCCCTACTCTCTCCCAGCATCCACATTAGCCACAGAGGCTGCGAGGAAAAGCAAGGCCTGTCTCGAGAAACAGTTGAGATCCCAAGAATGAAGAGACACAGTTCAGTATTTGGAAAAGGAACAGGGAGACAGAGGCAAAAAATAGGCTAAATAAGCAGAGGTGTACCCCACACATAATGCTGTTTGAAGCACACGGCCACACAAAACGTGCATGTCAACATCCGAAGCGCGTAAGTTCTGATAGTAAAAAAGGAGCAATCCAGTATCATCTGCCAAACAGGAAGCAGAGCAGTGCAGCCGCAGTAAAAGCCACTGCCCAGGAGCTGATACACGCCATGATCCAGGTGACTGGTCGTGACATTATGCTAAGAAGCCAGAGTGGGCATCAGATGTTATATAACCTCTTGTACAGAATATACAGCAGAGGCAAATCCACAGAGCAGATTAGCACTTGCCTGAGGCAGGTGGCAAGGGGAAAATGGGCAGGATTGCTAACGCACAGAGATTCTTTTGGACTGATGAAAACTATTTGGAGTTGCTGTGGTCACAGGACCCTGTGAATATACTACAAACCACTCAACTGAATACTTTATTAAAACTGTATTTTATGACAAGTTAATGAATTTTTTAATGCAAGCATTTAATATTCCTACACTGAAAAAAGAAAAAGGATCCTCAATATCTCTGTAGACGGGAAAGTGGTGCAATAAACACCCACATCTCGGCTTATGCTAGCACATAAACGCTTGAGCAGACACCCAGTTAGCATTTGCAGGTGCACGTAAAGAGGCCCAACAAGACTTCTACAAAGGCCAGCAGGCCTTAGTGTGGCTAAAAGCCCAGACAGGCCAGCCAAGGCAGGGGAGATGGATGCTAAGCAGCCTCTGAAGAAAGGCAGGAACTTAGGGCCTCCTGACGCTTAGAAGTTTGCAAGAAATGGAGCTAAGACAAAGGTTTCCCGTGTGGGGCCACTACCAAAGACACGTCACTGCCAACACTTGATGTTTTGTTATTAGTGCCTACAACCCTGAGGTGTAGGTCACACAACCATTTGTTAAATATGTTTTTTTTAAATAACACATTTGTATTTCAATGCATATTATAAATTAATCTGTAGGTTAATGCTGTGAAAGTAATGAGCCTTGCAAATGCCATCTGTACCAATCTTGAAGGATACAACACTAAATCTTTTAGAGTGCTTAAAAGACCCTTAAATCTAACTTTCTTACATTTTTCACTAAGATAGAAAATGAAAATATACACAACCATGGAATAGGATTTCAAAACTGCCAACCACGTGGTATTTTAGATGCTTTGCGAAAGGCATGTTCATGGGCCTAGGGTGCTATAAATAAGATTCCTGTACCTGTTTAGAGCAGGGGAAGATAGGGGGATATGTGGAATCCCTGCTCCTCAGAGTCTTTCAGGGGTAACAAGGCTGGGTTAAAAGAGCTCTATGAAAGAAATGTGGATATTAAATATCCTCACTTCTAACCCAGAAGGGCTTTTGAAGGACTTCTAGGTCAATGCCCCGATGCTCACAATTATTTCTTGACCTTATCTAAGGGTTCTCCTTTTGGTCAGCGTTCTGCTGACACACTTCAGCACTGGCCTGGCCATGCTTTTATTATAATGCTGTGTACGGAACTCCTCTCCATCAGAGGACACGTTTACACAGTATCGGAATGTTCGTCCACTGAGACTATGAACTCCTGGAGCAATGCTTTGAGATTAGAAGGCCATGCGTGATGACATGTCTGATAATGCCTGACTCAGAATATAACACTGTGTTCCATGTTGAGATGAAGCCCAGACCATGACCTACGTGGTGTTGACTGAGCCCAGTCTCCCCTCTAGCCAGCCTCCTAGCACTGCATTCCCCTTTCCACGCTTGCCTGGCTGGAGAACCCACAGGCATGCTAAAGCTACTCCAGCCTCAGTGCCTTTGACTTGGTGATACTCTTTCATCAGGTATTTGGGGGCCCGCCACTCATTTCTGTAATCTTGGTAGAATGTCACCTCCCTATTTTGTATGCTGCCACTGATTCTCGTGAGTCTTTGTGTTTGCTTTCTCAGCAGACGGATGCCTGACACACTGAGTATGCATCTGTGGCATTTGTGTCTGGTCCTCGGGTAGTACTAGCCACTGGTCTGCTTTATTCCCCACTTGCTTAATACCTAGAAAACCAAGGAGCCCCCACAGGCCCTCACAGTCACCTAGACTTCTAGCCTCAATGTCTGTGTGCCTTGTACTACCTCCCTTAGACTCCTCCCTCTGAAGTTTCTTCTGTAACACTGAGTATTTTCACAGGTAGAAAAAAATCAATCATTGGATTTTAAAATTATTACAAGTTGAGAAATCTAACACAGTAGTTTTAACAGATTGAATTTTTATCAGGAAGGACATGAGCCATTCCTTGGTGACATTCTACAAAACTTGAGTTGCAAAGCCACAGATGGTTTCTGTGGTTTCCAACCTTGGCATTCTCTGTCACACAGTAAGTTCTTTTTGAACTGGGAAAGAACATGATTTGAAGTATTGCCAGCATACTGTTGAAAGAAAAATTCTAAATAATTTTTGATAATTTTTAAAGGATAGCCAGGCTTTCTTTTAGAACACAATACTCAGTTATTATGTGAATTATCGGTTATAGCAGGCCTGGGTTATGAGCTCCTTAAAGAGGTGGCTCTCACACACTGAGAGGAGGTCCAGAGGTGGCCGCCTGGGTTCGCCACAGGCTTCTGGCCAGGCTGCCCATGCTCACCTTCTCCATAAAATAGAGACTGGAGATGCAGGGCTGTGCCCCTCTCAGAGGGTCAGGAGGAGGACTGAGTGACCATTACCTATTGTTTCCTTAGATGTGGGTCTTCTCTCTAACCCCTGGCCACAGGTCAAGTCTAGGCTCTAACCATGATTAAAGTTCTAAAACAAAGCACAAAGCAATCAACAAGCTTGCTCACCAAACAACTACTGTGTTCACAACCCTCAATTTTATTTAGCGTTTCATCAAATATGAATCCATGAGAACAGCCAGTTAGCGGGTTCCGTAAGCCCACACGGATGTATGCAGAGCTCTGGAGAAAATGAATCCATCGGAAGATAAAGCCAGAAACCAGTGCTGACCATTGACTAAGGACGGCCCAGAGCTGTGGAATGTGAATTAGAACACCCCTCTCCGAGAACTTGCCTCTCCTTAGAATGTGCAGAGATGGAAATAAAGTGCTTTAGTGTCTACCTTATAATCCTTATTAGTGAAAACAGTATAAACCTTTGAAAACTTAAGAAGGACTAATGCTTTTTAAGAAATGAGAGGTTACCATTAATCACATCACTAAATTTAGAATATGTGTGCGAGAGACGGGGCACAGACTAAGAAGGTCAACCCTTTAGACTGCTTTCCCTCCCACCGCCTGCCTGCCTGTGAGCACAGCTCTGAGTGAACACAGGTCAGGAGACACGGGTTGACGTGCTGTGCTCTTCACTCAGCCTTAAGTTCCTGAGCCTCCTGCACTGAGTGTGAGTGAACAAGTCTGTGGTTTGCCGGAGCAGCCTCGCCCAGGTGAGCACACAGCTCCAGTTGGAGGAACACGCAGGGAAAGTGATGTGCAGGTCTCTGGGCCTGCCCATGCCCATTCTTACTACATTTTATTTACTTTTCTGTCTAAGATGTGTGTGAGTTAGTGTGCCACGGCGCACATGGGAAAGTCAGAGAACAGCCTGCCAGACACGGTTCTCCTCCTACCATGTGCGGCCTGAATAGCAAACACACAAGTGGGTTAGGCTCAGGAGTAGGGGCTGAGCCATTGCCTCCAGTCTTTTCCTCTAAATAGTTTTTGCATTTCACCTGAACCTCCAAAACTGTCCTTCACGAAAAAACTACAGCTACAATGATTTCTACTTTGAAAAAACAAACAACAAGAACAGAGAACCCCCTGACTGGATTGGTGTGAGGGGCAGCAGATCCTAGCCCCATGTCATGGCTGACCAGTTGTGTGATCCTGAGTAACCCAACATGCTTAGTTTCAATCTCCCAACTATGAAACAGAGAAGATGGTCCTGATGGTTCCTCAATGACTATTTTCATGATTTATTAGCTGTGAGTCTACCTCATTTTAGTCACCTGAAATGAGAGGTTTATTACTTATTGGGAATTTATAAATTGGCAGTAAGCAACACAGATCAGCAAGGCCACTCTGTGAGTGGACTGACTATGGGGCCTGGTACTTTTCCTTTTCAGAAAGGAAAAAAAGAAAAAGGAAGGAAGGAAGGAGGGGAGGAAGGAAAAACACTTTTACTTGAAGACTTGTGCTTCTCCAGTGCTGAAAAGAACCAGCCACAAATCATTAAATTACACATCTGTACTGGAAGTAGGTCTGTGTCCTTGTTAGTTCTGTTGTCCACTGCACACACATGTGAAGAGGGAACCTCAATGCAAGAATGGCCTCTGTCAGTCAGGCTGGCCTGTGGGCAGTGCCATGCCTGGGCTGGTGAGTCTGGGCTGTATAAGAAAGGCAGTTAAACATGAACCCAGGCCAACAAGCAGCGCTCCTGCTGGCCTCTGCTTCAAGCCCCTACCTCGAGCTCCTACCTTGGCTTCCCAAGATGATGAACTATGAGGTAAAGGTCAAGGAAACCCTGTCCTCCCCAAGTTGCTTTGGTTATACCATCGCAACAGAAATTAAACAACAACAGGAACTGGCACCAAGTGTAGAAGGTAGTTAAACATGAGCCCAGGAGCAGGCCAGCAAGCAGTGTGGGGTGCTGATGTTGGAATGTCTTTTGGAAGGTCTGTGGGAAGATTCTGGAGGTGAGAAACACCATTGAGTGCTCAGAGATTAAACGTTGTGGGAACCTGCAAGATAATGCTGAACACGATGCAGCCAATGGAGAGCTGGCTGGGGAAGTCCCAGAGGGAAGTCTGAGAGCACCTGAGACTATCAGCCATTTATGTGATGTTTTGAATTAATAAGCTGTGGCTCTGGTCACCTGGGGCTGCAGAATCAGCTATGGTTAAAAAAGACCAGTACCACTAAAGTGAAAGCTGGGCGTTACTGAGACAACAGGTACTGGTTACCTGAGGCTAAAAAAAAAAAAATCATCTGTGATAAAAATCTGGGGAGTAGTTCATCAGGGTCAGTATACAGGAGCTATGATCCAGAGAGGGGCAAGGCTGCATCTTCAGCTGGAAGCTGTAAAGAGTCTCCCATACAGAACTGGTTTTGATGACATGAAAGCTACAGGACTGAAGGGGTCCTGTGGAGCAGCTAAGTGACAGACAGGGGAGACGGTTGGTAACAATGCAGCCTGCACTGCAGTGGAGACTGCGGGATGTCAGAGATGTGAGAACCACAGGATATCTATCAATGGGCAGCGGCAGCTGTGGTGCGGGGCCAGCCTGGGCACAAGCCCGCCTGACAAGCTGAGTGCTGTGGAGGCAGAGCAGGAGATGGAGCATCTGTCTCCAAAGGCCAGAAGAGGAAGTTGGGTCTTTAGAGTTACGGGTGTTTGCGGGATACCTGCAGTGGGCAGTGGGAGCTGAAATCAGGAAGAGCAGCCAGCTCTCCTAACTGCCAAGCCATCTCTGAAGCCCCTGCTTTTGATTTTGAAGTGACTGGTAGATTTAAGCAAACAGAATTGACGTTTATCTTCATTCAAGAACTATGAAAATTAAACACTCAAGAACCATAAGTTAAATTATGTGTATGCTTTTGTGTTTTTAAAATAAAAATATTTGAAGACTAACAGACTTTGCTCATATTAGAGACTATAACCAACATAGTGAAATAGTGAACTAAAAGATAATTTCACATAAATTAAATTCTCTCTTTCTTATTCATGCGTGTTTGTGTGTGTATGAGGGCATCACACGTCTATGCAGATGTGTATACCTGCACATGGAGGCCAGAAGGGGACACTGGGTATCCTGCTCTGTTACCCTCTTGACACACGATCAGTCACTAAGCCTGGACCTTGGCTGGCAGCCACCAAGCCATAGCAAGCTTCCCGTCTCTGCTACTCACAGTAATGGGGTTGGAGGTGGGCTTGCCCAATATCTCATGCGTGTGCTGGGCACTGGAATGCATGTCCTGCAGTGCCCTTAGCCACCGAGCCCTCTCCTCAGTCCCTAACGTCTCTTCGTTCTGAAGCTCCACGGTATTTGGACGCTTAACCTAGTGGTTCTTAAAAGGCTGAAAGTACATATTTAGAAATCCGTGTGCTGTGAAGCGCATTAAACAGTGCTTTATCTGTGTACTGCCATCAGCCACTGGTTCTAGTCTTTAACTGTAATTTCACTGCTGAGAAAACACATGATGCTTCAACAGCAAGAATCAATAGAAAACAATATTGAAATTGAAGAAAATGACACCTTTAAAGTCACCTTGGGATGCTGAGTAGATAGTCCAAAGTGACACTGAGCTCGTCCATATTTGTCTGTTCAAGGCATAGCGGAATTGTCAAGATCAGTCCACTGCGTCTGTCCTTCCCTCCTACAGAAAAGATACATTTAAGATTTACTGGATACTAAGACGTCACATGAATAACATTCTAATCCAATGTTATTAAAACAATCACAAGTTTGGAAACTATCTAATGGGTGCCTGCGGTTTATAAATGCTTGTAACAGTAAAGGCAAAAATATAAATAAATAAAAATGCAGAAGAAAATGCATCTATGAAATCTACATCAAAACCCAAATAATTTTCATTTTCTTTCATTTAGTCTACTGCCTAATTGAATCAACTTATCAAATACTTGATGTGTCCTTGTACAATCAGTGTTGGCAAGCACGACACATTTGCATCTGGAATGAAAAGGTTTACATCACCGTAACAGTATAAATTATGACCACTCATTTGCTACACTGTGTCTTCATATAAAATCTATTAAAAGGGACTGAGATAATAGAGAAAGACAATTAAAAAAAAAAAAAGGCTGTGGTAAGTGTACGAAAAGTAGACTCGAAAAAAACACTCTAAGACTCTTTAAACCAAGTTAAAAGAAGAGCCCATGATAAGAGAAGTCCTGAGTTCACTCTCAGAAGAAACAGACCTGCATGTGATATGGAAAGCCATGGCAGACTGAATTCTATGTGATAGATAATTGATTCATTCAGCAAGCAACGTGCTGGGCTACTGCTGTGCACAGGCAGGCCAGCCAGCTGCAGCCTGCTCAAGTGGCAGCAGCAGACACAGTACTGTCCACCCGAGAGCATGGAACAGGACTGGAGGCTACAGCAGAAAGCCAGGGACTGGAGCACACAGAAAACTCGGGTATGTTACGGCCTTGTCCTGTTTGCCCTCAGTGTAAAATGTCACTTTTGAAGCCCAGTCTGATGGCACAGGCCTACAATCTCAGGTAAAAGCCGGAAGACAGCAAGTTCAAGGCCAGTCTGGACTACAAAGTGAGATTCTGACACAGCCCAGGACTGTGGATACAGCTGAGTAAAAGCGCTCACCTACCTAAGACCCTGCGATCAGTTCCCAGCACTGCAAAAGAAACAAACGAACTCCAAGAAGTTGTATTCATGCCTACCATCCTTCAAAGTTCTGCACACGCTTGACTCACACGGAAGCCTACCATCAGAACCAACTGACATTTACAACAGCTTTAGAAGTTTAAAAAGCAGCAAGTCCTGAAGAAAACAATTCTGTATAATCTCTAGCAATTCATCACTAAAAACTGAAAAGCCTGAGGTGAAAAAGACTTCCATTAGTGACAGAAATGCAATTCATGGCATGACAGCCATAAAGGGCTATTTTCTATGCAACTGTTGATATTGAACTACTTTGTCTAACATCAATAAACTGCAATTTCAGAGGGTTCGACCTAATACACAGTGATTCAATAGCATTTTTGTTGGTTAGAAATAGGCTTTATTTTTTTTTTAATGGATTACATGGGTGACTTCCAAATGTTAGTAGGCCTTGGGTAATTCTGTTGGTTTGAAAACATTTTCCTTTATTATTTGAATAAAGAGTTTGAGAATAACTGGCATTAACCACTAATGGTCACAAAATAAAATTTTAAGAGTGGACAACAGGACTTTTTGTTTTGTTTTCTTTTGCTGAGACAGGTCCCTCTATGTAGCCCCAACTGTCCTGGAATTCTCTATGTAGACTAGACTAGCCTTGAACACACAGAGATCCACCTGCCTCTGTCTCCTGAGTGCTAGGATTAAGAGTGTGTACCACTATGTCTGGCTCACACAAGGGAACATTCATTTACTCCTCAAAGCTGTTAAGTTTTACCCATACATTTAAACTAAATGCACAGGAGTTCACACCTAGATTATAGTGACATATAAACCACTCTGAAGTTTTCCTTTAGGGGTCAAGTTTAACCTTCAAAACTATATTACCCTGAACTCCATACTCACAGTTTTCACTGGAGGAAAAAAAATAGAAAAAGGCACTGTTATAAAAGTGAAAGTCAGAAGGCAGGAGAAACAAAGACCTTCACAACAGCTATAATCAATGTACTCAAATGTTGTAAGCCACTAAAATGCCATTGGTGAAAAGAAGCTGACAGCATCCACAAGTGACAGCAGTGTGGGAAGACAGGCATTTCAAAAGCAGGAGCTAGAAAACTTGAAACAAGCTTCTTGGAGGACATCTGGCACACCCAAACACTTCAAAGTAGTTGGTATGGTTGGTTGGTTGGTTAGTGGGTGTGTTTGATTGGTTGTTTGGTTGGTTGGTTGGTTGGTTGGTTGGTTGGTATGTTTGGTTTTTTGGTTTTTCACTTTTGCTGTTGTGTGAGACAAAATCTTCTGGAGCGCAGATTGGCCTCAAGCTTTTGATCCTCCTGCCTCAGCCTTCTGAGTGCTGGGATTATACAACAAGTACATACCAATTTACTAATCCTTGTATTCTGCTCAATATTTCCAGTTATAAGAATGTACATTATAAAATAATCACTACAAATTTCACAAGGCTACAAATATAAACGTCAATAACTTCATTCATATAGAATACCATGGAGACAATGGGAATGCCAATTGACAACATGTTTTTAAAAACATTAGATTAGGAGAAACACCACCAGCAAAGTTCAGCTTTTTGTTTTGTCCTTTATGATCCTCATCAGGAAAATATGTCAACTTACAAAGACACATCAGAAGTTTGGGGTTAAAAAAGAAATTAAAGCTATCCAGACAATGACAAAAGCTTGAGAAAAGAGGAAAAAGGGAAGATACTACAGTCTGAGTAGAGCTGACCTGCAGGCCCTGGAGCCTACAGTCTGTGCTGACATATTCAGTTAGCCAGACTCCAAGGACAGTGCGCCATAATGAACCAGCCCATAGCTCTCAAGGGAGACAGGATCCTCCCACTTCTCCTTAAATCATCTTATCAGACATACACTTCATGATAGTAACTTTAAGCAAATTCAAGAAAGAACAGGGAAGAGCAGAAGTGGCATTTTATAAGTCTTCCAGTACAGTCAAAGTTTCCGTGAGAATGATGGAGGACAGAGCGCAGAGAGAAGGAATCAGAACGACTCATTCCCAGACACCTGTTGAAATGGAGGTCAGTCAACCAGCACTTACCACTCACTTCTTTAGAATTACTTTAGAAGTGGGAAGCTATGATTTCATCAGTGTTTAGTTTAGTCAAGTCACAGAACAGAATAAAAACCAGAACGTGGGAAATCAGCAGTGATGGCCACATCCACCCATTAAAGAAATGCCTTAAAAACAAAACCTTCATGAAAGAAATTACTCGCAATTTTGTTAAAGTAGTCAAAGAAAGCTTACACAGCACACAGTCCTGGCCCATCACACATACCTGAAAGGAAGGCCAGCTTCTTCTTCAGGACGGGCAGTATCACCGACGCCTCCATTTCACTCTGGCAAACGTCCTTGCTCCTGGAAACAGGGTGAAACATCAAACACGACAGTCACTCTGTGACATTCAGACTTGTCATGGTTTATCCAGGGTTTCTCCATCTGAGCGAAAACAACTGGTACTTTGAGCCAGGTAAGTCTTTTCGTGCAGGGAGATGCATATCTTTTAGTGGCATCCCTGCCCTTCACCCACAAAGTACCAGTGACACCCTCAACCGCAGCTGTGACAACCAAGCTAAATCTAGACACTGCCAAACATTCCTCAGTAGGCAGAGCCACAGCGGGCTGAAAACCAACAGCTCACACGTTTTTCAGAGCACCGCTCCTGGGCCAGAATACTAACTGTAGACAGCAACAGCTCAGGAATTGCTTCAGTTATTTTATTAATCCATCAGATAGCAGTCAGTCCCCCATTGCTTTCCCTAGTACACAGCTTATCCCAAATACCTGGGTCCCCGTGTAGCGGTGCTAACAGCTGTCTCTAACTTTGTGTGCCCTTTCTCCTTCCTAATGCCCTAACAGACTGGAGCCTCTGCTTACTTCTAGGCACTTCTCAACGCAGTCTTACTTAGCAGCTTCATCTTGCCGCATTTCAAAGCTTTAACTTCTCATGGAGGGATCTATTTGTTAGCTCAGTTCATTTCTTTTGCTTTGCTGTAATCATTGTACCCCAGGCTAGCCTCCACCTTACGGCATTCCCTCTGGGCCTCCTGAGTGCTGGGCTGTTTACCCCTTAGGGCAAGCCACAATTTACTATTTGGTTTTCCAGAGTCCACAGTCACAGCCAGGGTTTATGGCTACCTACAAAAAGGGAGTCCTCCAGCAGTCAGTGCAGAGCAGGACAGTTTTCCTTAAATGGAGGCTTTGGCAGGACAGGCATTCTGAGACCTGGCCAGCCCACCAAACAGAAACTGAGCAGAGCAGGGCCTTTAAAAAAAACAGAAAAGCTGAGGTGCAGCTACACTGACTTCTTACAGGGAGCTGCAGCCTGAGGCAGTGTACTCTAGCCATCATTCTTTGTCCTTCCCTCTCTGCAGAGCTCACCCGTCCAGCCACAGCAGGCAGGAGAGTGCCAGGAGAACCCAGGGAAGACTGCTCTCTTCAAAACAAGTTTCCAGCGTGGATAACATGACTCTGGAGTGTGCCCAGAGTCACCTGCCGAGAGCCTATCCCATTTCACTGTGTGTTGGCTGGAGCAAAACACTCAAGTTGCAGTCCTGCCCTACAAAACTACACTCTTAAAAAAAAATCCGTATTTGAAAAAGAAAAAGAAATCTAGTCATCAGATAATGGCTAATTATGCAAGGCTAATTAAGACAGTGAAGTATTTTACAGGCTTTGCGGTTAAGAGAAAAACAAAAACAAAAAATACCATCACTAGTCCCACCTGCCTACAGAGAAAACAAGCTGTCAAACTGATTGACGCATCCTTAGGTTTTACTCCTTAAACACTTGTTTACAATTTGCTCTTTGCATCCTGAGTCTGGCTTACCCTGTTAACAGAGTTCACACAACCTCACATTTTTACAGCCTGATAGAAAGAAAACCTATAGCATTTCATGTTTCTAGATCAATACTACTGTTTGATCAGTCATTATCAGCTGAACAAGAGCCCAGAAAATATGTGTTCACATCTTACAGCCTCCCTCCTGTGATCAGCTTGCTGGAGCCCTGATCTCAAGTTTGATCATGATGCTATAATGATTATGGTAATTAACATTTACCTTACACTTATTACAAACTTCGCCCTTTTCTAAATGACTTCTGGTATTGACTTATTTACTGTTCCCAGGATTTCTCCAGCAAGAGCTAGCTGGCTGCTGCAATATCACACAGCTACTGAGTGTGGGAGTCAGGACTCAGAAGCAGGCGATCTGGTTCCTTCAAGGCCACTTCCCTAACACGCTCTCAG
The DNA here is from genome assembly GCF_907164565.1 of Psammomys obesus. Taxonomy (NCBI): domain Eukaryota; kingdom Metazoa; phylum Chordata; class Mammalia; order Rodentia; family Muridae; genus Psammomys; species Psammomys obesus. The sequence continues at coordinate 7,644,859 of NW_026585895.1, read as the reverse complement.
CTTACCAATCTCTAGCTCTGAAAACATCCAGTGCCATCTAGGCAATTAAACCCCAAACTCGTCTAGACGGGATGCAAACAACAGACACCGGCAAAATAAAACACTTATCCTCAGTCTTTGTCCTTCGGATAGGACTCCACAGGCACTTGGAGTTTCCTGAGTGACAGGAAGGAGTGTCTTGTCACTGCTGAAGGGCCGCTTCCTATCAACTCATGCTAACAGAGTAAATTATGGTAGAGCCAGGCTGTGGGTTTTATACCAATTAATACCAGCCTAACTGTTTACCACTGAGTTTTCTTGTGCTTAGAGGGGCAAATGTGAACTTCCATCTTGTGGTCTAGGCTCACCCTGGCAGGCTGGTGCCTTGAGGCCTTCTGTTTTCTCCCCTTTTCTTCAGAGGCAGCTGCCAAACCCTTCAATGTGTGACAAAGCACAAGTGGGTTGTTGGTGGTTGTTTGTTTTTGTTTGTTGTTTTTTCTGAGATAAGGTTCTCTGTGTAGCTTTGGCTATTCTGGAACTCACTCTATAGACCAGGCTGGCCTCGAACTTACAAAGGTCTGCCTGCCTCTGCCTCCCAAGTGCTGGGATTACAGGCGTGTGCCACCACTGCCCAGTGCACAGTGTTTTTTAATCCAACAATTTTTTTTGTTATTTTGGGGGTCATGTTGAAAATGACAAAGAGCAATGATAAATACCTTTTTTGGGGTACATGGGCCATAACCAATAAAATGTGAAGCTGTGGAGGCAGCCTCCCCTCGTTCTACCTCTTTCTCTGCTGCCACTAAAGAAAAAGGCAACAAAAATGGCAGAGACTGTACAGCTATATTAGTTCTTCAAGCTACTGCTTAGGGGTCAGAAAGATGGCTCGTCCCTTCAGAGTCTTGCTGCTCTTCCAGAAGACCCAGGTTTGGTTCCCAGCACCCACACCAGGCAGCTGATAGTTCTCAGTGACTGTAGCCCTAAAGAATCTGATACCCTCTTCTGGCCTCCAGGGCATTCATTGTTATAGACACACACATAACATATAAATATCTTATTTTAAGTTGTTATGCCTTAACTTTTCAAGTGTTTACAGAATCATTTTTAAAAAATAATTTGCTTCTCTTTGATTATATTAATGCCCCGTGGAAGAGCTAAATGATGTATGAGGTATAGAAAATGACAAAAAGTTCTATGGAAATGCATGCAACCTCCACAGTGCGCTGTTAGATAAGGCAGAGGCACCAGCTCCTGCTCTCACCACAGGGCAAAAGCGGGCATTATTTTCACAAGAAAACATTACCCACCCCAAATATAGGAAGGAGCAATATTCTCAAGTAAAGAGTAAAGCCAGCAAGAGACGGTAACCTGATATGACAGTTAAAGCTACCTAGAAAGATGCAGTTTTTAAATCTTTGCTAAGTAGAGTAGGGCATACTTAACAAAAAATGAAATAAAATGAATGAAGGGTTATTACATAAAAAGGACGGAAAGCCAGGCTAGTCAGCAAGGCTCCTGGGAGGCCCATGAGGGTAAGATGAAATCTGCGCCTGGCCATGTGCTGACCTCAGCCACAGCAAGGAGTGCTCTGGATTGCGCTGCTTTGGTGCTTAGCACCTTAAGTAACTATGTCATATCTTTCCAGCCTGGCCACAAACTCACAGAGCCCCACCTGCCTCGGCCTCTCAAGTGCTGAGATTACAGGCGTGGGCCACTGCCCAGCTTAATATAGTTTCTTGATATACAAATTTAAATGTCACTGGGTTCCTTCTAAAGCAAGACGTGACACTCTCTACAAAGCAGAAATGCACAAGCTACGTTCTCCTAATCACTGCACCTATTCCAGCACCTTTCCCAAGATCTCAGCTGAAAGGGCAGAAGAACAAGCAAATAGTTATGTAGCTATCCTGTCTTCCCAAGAGCATCACTGAACAGATCTAGGTAACAGTTTACCAGACAGAGGCATGGCTAGGTGCTGGGTAACCTTGCTGGCAGAAACACCAGAAGCAGTAATGGACTGACATAAACTAATGCAGAGGAACACTCACATCCTCACATCACTGGGAACACTCGGATGCCCACAGCCTGGTGCCAACCACACCCACCCCCTTCTGCAGCCCCAGCAACCCACAGGAGTAGGTGGATGCCCAAAAGCTAATTCTGAAGGTGGCCAGAGAAGTCAATAGCTGCCATCAATGGGCAGCCATTAGAGGGCAGCAGAGCGTGTCCCGAGCAGCAGGACAGGACAATTACAGGCCTTTTAATCAAGGCTCAGCAAATTACACTTCAAAAGAGATTATAATTGATGATATGTGTGGGGTGCTGGAACTCTTCTCCCAATAATGATAAATCAACCAGTCTGCTTGGAAAATTCAGTTAGATTCTTTGAAGAGTGTTTTTTTAACAACCAGAGAAAACCCATTAGGATTGCCTGAGGCTAACTAAATCATCTCCAATAAATCTACATTATGTAGACACATAATGGCGATGAACAAAACCAGAACACAGGCTCCCTAGACTTGTATTTCCAGGAAAACATTGAAACACAGCTCTCCTTCAAAGCAGGTTAGGAATAGCTTCCACTGGCGGTTAAAGGCAAAGTCTTTGAAATGAAACCACATACAAGGCCAGCGCCTACTGCTTCTGCACGGCTTGCCATACCCACACACAGAGCTGTGCAGACACGAGCTTTGCTCGGCATCAGGATGGCAATGTAGAACTTCCACGTGACTTCTGTGTCAGAGCAGGTGCCAGGTTGACTAGCAACCTAGTTTTAAAACAATACTGACAGTTTCAAAGGAAAGAACAACAATCCTCTGGAAAGACGCTGAATGAACACGGAAAACAATGGTGGGCTTTCATCGCCTGAATCTAGGGCTCCTTGTTCATCGTGTGAATCTAGGGCTCCTCCTCGAGGTAGCTCCACAGTCCAACCCTCCTCACCTGCTTCGGGCAGTGCTGGCCAGGCTGGGCTGGAATTTCTCTGGGCTATCATCTCTTCTCCCCTGACCCTGCTTCTAGAAGGAAGCGTTTGGTTTTATTGTTGTTGTTGTTGTTTTGGTTTCCCATCCTCAACAAAGATACACACAAATCCCACTGGCTGAACTCAGACTGAATCCCATTCCCCAGACACTACAGATCCAAATACATTCCAAGGGAAGTTCAGTCTGATGTGTTTCAAGGCCCCAGGCTACCAACAGTATAAATTAGCTTTAATCCTTTTACTTCTATGTCAAATACCACAAAGGAAAGAACACCTTTGTTCAAATAAAATATGACCTACCGTGTGCATGGACATTTTTGGACTGTTTGCTTACATAATGTAAAAAGGTTTAATCCTGGGGAGAGTGGTAGAGGAGCAAGAAGGACAGAGGGCATGCAGAGAGAAGAGAAACCGTGGCCTGTGGCACCTCTGAGACAGGCTGGAGACCTACAACAGAATAGGCTTCCAGGAGGATATGGGGTGGCTCTAATAGAGACCCCTACAAGGACTCTCTTGCATGCTTTTGGATCACTTCCCCTGGCGGGGTTGCCTTGCTAAGTCACCAAGGTAGAGGATGCGCTCAATTCTGATGTGCCAGGGTAAGTAAGCAGTGGTGAGGCTCCCCTTTCCTGGGGGGTGAATGGGGGGGATTCAGGGAAGAGGGAAGGAGGGAGGGTCTGGCAGGAGAAAAGGGAGGGAGCTATAATTGGGGTATAAAGTGAATAAATAAAAGATAGATAAATAGACAAACAGACAAAGAAAATCTACCAAAAAAGGGGGGGTTAACCCTATCTTAAAAATTGCCTCCCCTCATCAAAACTACTCTTAATTTTATTTACTGTGAGTGACTGTTCTGTCTGCATGTATTTATGGGCACTGTGTGCATGCCTGGGCCAGAAGAGTGGGACAGATCCCCTGGAGCTGGAACTCGAGGTGGCTGGGAGCCACCCCATGGATGCTGAGAACTGAACTCAGGTCCTCTGTAGGAGCAGCCTGTGCTCTTAACCCCTGAGCCCTAGCCATTTCTCTAGACCCAGAAAATTCCTTACTCTTATGGATTTATTTTTGTATGTAGTATCTGGTATACTCCAAGATAGTAATTGCTCAATGAACACTGCCTACTGCCTATAGCTGACATTTCCTTCCTCCATTCATTGCTAGCTCTACCACTGATTCCACTGAGACCAGTCAGAGAATTCCCGCTAAAGCCTTCTGGGCCAACAAATGAAAACAGTCCTGGCCCTGTTATAAATAACACGTGTCCAGATAGTCAGTGATGGCCCAAGGATCCACCTGCGTTTCTACCAGTCTCTACATGGTATCTCACTTCATCAGAAGAGAAAACAAAAGCTAGAGGAATAATTTGCTTAGGGCACCCAAATGAACAGATCACAACTTGCAGAAGCGGAACCATGACTCATCTAGCCCATCTTTTCATCATTTTGGGTGGATTTCATAAGTATATACATTTTACCTTACTAAAGCTGTTAAGCAATTTAAACAAACAGCAGAAGTGTCGAGAATGAAAAATCTGGATATAAGCGGTGTGCATGGAAGGAGCAAAACACAAAACTAAAACTGTGTGAGCACCATACTCTCAGCCACCTGCCTCTGCACTCCAAACGCTTAGCAATTCATCCCAACTCCACTGTGACCAGAGCAGGAGGCTACCAAGAGCTTCAGCCGCAAAGACAGAGTCCTTTCACTCCTGAACATCCTTTGGATGATATTAAGGTGCGTTCTAAAGAGCCTTTATCTGTTCTGGAGACTGGGACTTCAAGATCACAGTTCCAGCCAGTTCAGGACCTGGTAAAGGTGCTCATAGGAGGCACTGTTTGGGAGCCCTCGCAGGATAGGAGGGCAAAGGCAGGCAGAGGAGGGAAAAGCAGGCTTTGCTCCCTTTAACCTGGACACCTTTGGTAAGTAGGCGTGATGAGGTCAGCAGCCAGTGCCTGAGTCTCTTCCTGAAGCATACTGCCTGCCACCCCCAAAGAGACCAAGTCAGTCTTGGAGACACTGAGCACTGGGATCTGGGAAGGGACAGATACTTCAAACTGGACTGACAATTTGTCAATAATCGCTCAAAGCAGATGAGGGTAAACTGCTTTCTTCTTTACCTGTGTCTCTTTACATTTGAAAATGCCCATGAGAAATACCCGAAATACCCACGCCAGTAACAACATCTTTAAAAATGCAAACTGAGAAAAACCAGATACAATCCTTTAAACAACAGGTTCCAGGTACCTTTTTTTTTAAAAAAAATTTCAAAACCAACAGAGAAAGCCAGATATAGTAACACATGCCTAGAATCCCAGCATTCAGGGGTTGGTGGTTGGGGAACTGCGTTTGAGGAGAGCCTAAGCGATACACTGTAACTGTCTAAAACACAAAAGGGATTTAGAAAACAGACCATGTGTGTTCTCACTTTCACCAGCGTAATCTAAAGGTGGGGAGTAAGGCATCTGTGAGTGTGCGCACAACTCCAGCTCTGCCATCTTCGTGTCGATCAAACGTCTTAGAATCAGATCCTGTGTCTTTCTCACTAGTCGTCTCTCAGCCTCCCTTGCTATCACCACCACCACTCACGCTTTTTTCATAAGATCAGTTACTGGAAACGGAAAACATGTCCACAGCACACACCGTGACAGGTAAGCAGTGGCTGGTCAGACAAGCAGGTGGGTCTGCTAGGTGAAGCATCAACAAACACCATCAACGTCAAGAGCTTGAGCCGGACAAACAGAGCTCAAAGCTGTATGCATGCTGCATATCAACAGTGAGAACCTGTTCCGAATGTTACAACAAGCCATCCTGCCTGTGTAGTCAATAACGACAAAACAGTTACTGTCTCTGAGATCAGAGCAGGTATGGTCTCCGCTGTTGGAACGTTCCTGTGTGCTGGCCTAGGAAGACGCCCCACACTCAGCCAAGGCACAGTAAGTTCTGTTGACTAAAGTCCCTGCCCACAACCACACCAGCTTTCTCATTTAGGTGCCATTTAGCAAAATAATTAGGAAGTCAGAAAATAAGCTGTGATAACTTTAAACTGACCCAAGCACTATGAACGCAGTGTGTATTTTCGTTGACTGAATATTAAATTACACACTTCAGGGACATTTGCTGGAACATCTTGGGCCCTGGCCCATTGGGGTCGGGAATGAAGAGAGACGCTGTCTAAGGCCTTCTTCATGCTGAGCCAACTCTAATTTTAGGCTCTTGGAAATGGCTTACTCAGCTTCACTGTTTACACACTAAGTGAGTTTTCATCATCTATATTTCAACACTTATACAAGTCATTATTTAACGTGCACACTTTTCATTTCCTGAACTTATACCTTAGCTTTTATGATAGTAACTACCATAACCCTCATCTCACTTTTTGACTTTAATACCTATGAACGTTTTTCAACTTGTTTTCCTGGCATCAGTTAGAGGGCTTCTGACTCTTGTCACCCCATTGTCACTTAACAAAATAGTTTGATTAGTTATCCACAAGAGAACTGCAGAGGAAAATCTAGGGTCTCTCTGGATAGTTGAAAAGAAAAGCTTTTACTGGCAAGTATCTCCCAATACTTCAAGCAACATAACTGGCATAATTGGTTATCAAGCACCATAATTACCATTACTCTACACACAAGATGATGACAACAGAAATTAAAACAAGTGTCTACTGTAGGGCCATGCAGCACAGTTTTAAAATGAAAAACTATAGCAATTATTTACTTTACAAAAAGTAATCTAAGGTTTGTGTGTGTGTGTGTGTGTGTGAGTGTGAGAGTGTGTGTGTTAAAAACAAACAACAAAATAACAGGACAGGGAATGTAGCTCAGTTAGAATGCATGAGTCCCCAGAGCCAAAAAGTAAAATAAGACTTAAGAGCTCTTTCCAAGGGGTCCCTGCTTCTATACAAAAGATAGCAGGTCAGTAAGTGGTACCAAAAGAGCCCTTCCTGCTTTGGTGACTATACTGCCAGCCCAGCCTAGCTGCTGCATTCTGTTCCTAAACAGGAGCAGCAATTAGATTATATGTGAAGCCACCGGACAGGAGCCAAACCCCGACTGTGCCTCCCACTCGGCATTAGTACCACAGTACAACAGACTTCTTCTATTAAATCTCCCTTTTAGCTCAAACTCGCTCACACAGGCCTCAAAACCGAAGAGGACCAAAGCTACATCAGACACCCTTCCCAGCTCCTTCCCCTACAGTCTTCTCTGCGACTGGAATCGACCATGGCATCTGTCACCTACTAAGGCAGAAATCTATTCACAGCACCCGGCCCTCACACTGGAAAAGGATATGCCACATCACATGGTGCCAGGCAACTCTGCTTCCATAATAGGCACTGTGTGTGCGTGCGTGTGTGTGTGTGTGTGTGTGTGTGTGTGTGTGTGTTGGTTGGGGAGAGGTGGAGATGTGAAAAGCCTTAACACTATTCTGGCCTAAACATAATACTTAAATTACACATTTTCCATGCTCCTATGGTGAGGATTTATACTACCTTTTTAACTAAGATACCCCTCTGTGTATAAGGTTTGTGTGTGTTTGTGTGTGTGAGAGTGTGTGTGCATGTGTGTTAAAACAATCAAACAAACAAACAAAGCAGAACGGGGGGGGGGATGTAGCTCAGTTAGAATGCGTGAGTCCCTGGAGACTTAATAGAAGAAGTCTGTTACACCGTGAAACCCCTCTGTGTGTGTTGAGAAGTGAGACGCTCTTTAGGGTTTGTGAAGACAATTGCAAAAGAAAAGAAGAGAAAAATGTTATAATGATTCTACCTAAAGACGCTGGGCCGGGCTTGATTAAATGGAAGGCTGAAATCCCAGCGGATTGCTCTTCAGAAGAGAAGGCGTACAAGGCTCACCATGAATGCTAGTTGGTCCTATACCCTGTGTTATGGGATCTGATGGCCACTCTGTTCTCAGGAGGAGGAAAAGTAGCATGTGACACAGTTTCACAATTCACAGATTAAGCTAGATCTCCCAATATGTCGTTTAAAGTTCCTGTTAAAGAACAAATAAAGCCACACAAAGTCTGTATCTGCAACACAACTTCAGGCCAACTACTAACTACAATTCAGGTAGAAAACTCAAATGATGTTTTTAGGGAATTATTTCTGAGGATTTCCCCTTAACCCTTAGATAATAGGAGTGGATCTAGGAGAAAGGGAAGTTGTACAGGAGGAAGAGGATAGTAACAGAAGACCTGAAACTAACCCAATCACACAGAAAGGTAAGGCCACCATCAGTGCAAGATCCTTGAAGAATAACTGTGACAGCCAGCATCATTAAGACAGGCCACAAGCAGAGTCAAGAGGGCAGACTTGGGAGGCTGAAGCATCAGAGGTATGTAGGTACCAACTTGGCCAGAGGATGCCAATGGCTGCTTAAATGCAATGTCTTACATGCCCAGGAGTGGTTTTCAAGACATTAGCATCTGAGCTGAGGACTAGTCAAAGCACACTGCCCTCTCCTTCATAAGGAGAACCACACAATAGACCAAAAGCCAAGCAGAATCCAGTGGGGAGAAAAGTTGAACTGTCTGCCTCATGGCCTGGGTAAGGAGACCTCAGTCTTCCATCCTTGCCCTAGAACATGCAACACTGCTGTTCTCGGTTCTTGAGCTTTTAGCTCTGACTGAAAGGTTCAGCACAAGCCTTCCTGAGTCTCCAGACTGTAAACAGCAAATCCTGGGGCAATTCAACCTCCATAATCGCATGATTCCATTTCCTGAGACAGCAAGAAAGAAAGAGCGAGCACACGCTTTCTGCTTCCTTTGGTTCTACTTCTGCCTCCATTATTATGAGTCAGAAAAAGACAGAGACAGAGAGAGAAAAAAAACAGAGAGAAAGAGACAGAGAAAGGGAGACAGAGGGAGAGAGAGCAAAGAGCTATCCCACACAACAGCCACATTTACCTACACGTATGGCACCTTAAGTCAGTCTACTAAAGAAACAGCCCTGCTCACTGACAAAGTCAGAAGCCGTCTCCATGTATATGAAGAATCTTATCTTCATTTACAATAAACTAATATAAAAATAAAATTAGAACAAGAAAGCTGCTGAAAACTTAACAAGAACAGAGTAAAGGACCTTAATCATTCCAAATTGAATTATCTCTCTTTAAACAAGCATTTTGGGGGCATGAAAAGACATCTGAGATCAGAAAATTTAAATCTAAAAGCAAAAGACAAAAGCAAAAAGAAATGAGATGACTGGCTGGCTGCAGCAAGAAATAAAATAAAATGGAAAGGGCTCATTGGCATTGAAGACAGATTAAGTTACTAAATATACCAAAATAAAAACAAAATAACAGGCAATCTGGTTATCACACAGATGGCTCTGCTTAAACTAAATGGGTCACAAAACAACCAAAATTTATGTGAAAGGAACTGGGGGTTTGACGGGAATGACAGGTGTATGTGTATACATACATACATATATATGTATACACACATATACATATATATACACATATACACACATATGTATGTATATGTGTGCATGTAGGTATGTATGCAATTGTCAGATAACACAATTAATAAAAACAAAATATAAAAATAAACTAAGCCATTTTAATCTTTTAAATTCTTTCAACATTGGAACTTCAAAAGCCAACAGAATCATCTATGCAGCTATTATTAAGTTGTATGTATTTTGAACAGCACACTCTCCCTATCGGCTAATGCCACATGTCTCTCTCCCCTGTTAAGAAGCACATTAAAGTATTATTTTATGTGTATGGGTGTTTTCCCAAATATATGTATGTGCACATGTGAGCACCTTAAAAAGTGTCAGAGCCTCTGGAGTTATGGAGGTCGTAAGACACTGTGTGGATACTGGGATGCTAAAATGGAACCGCTGCCCTCTGAATGAGCAGAGCTCTTGATCACTAAATCACCTCTTTAGTACTCCATCTTTAAACTCTACTGACAACATCTAAGGTGGGGCTGGAGAGACAGGAGAGGTTAAGGGTGTGTACTACTCTTCCAGAGAGAGGACTTCTATTCCTGCACCCATGCAGCTCACAGGCCTGTAACTCCAGCCCCGGGTGAATCAGAGCCCCCTTCTGGCCACTGCCAGCACTACGTCATGTACAGATACACACATAATTTAAAATGTATACAAACAGCCAAGTAGTGGTAGCACATGCCTTTAATTCCAGCACTCAGGAAGCAGACTGACCAATCTCCATGAGTTTGAGGCCAGCCCAGTCTATACAGCAAGTTCCAGGACAGCTAGGATTACACAAAGAAACCATCTCAGATAGATAGATAGATAGATAGATAGATAGATAGATAGATAGATAGATAAATAGAGAGATAGACGGACAGATGATAGATAGATGGATAGATAGATGGATAGATGATAGATAGATGGACAGATAGAAGATAGATACATACATACAGATACATACATAGATACACAGATACATGCATAGATACATAGTCAAATACATAGATGATAGATACATACATGCATATACACACACACACACATACACACACAGATACATAGATGGATACATAGATAGATGATGACAAATGCATAGATAGATAATAGATAGATAGATAGATAGATAGATAGATAGATGATAGATAGATAGATAGATAGATAGATAGATAGATAGATAGATAGAATTAAATCCTGTCTTAAACTCTGAACTGGTTGCATACAGAAAAGACAAAAGGGAAAAGCATAATATTGACATAAGAATATGCCCCTTCGGCCACATTAGAATATTTCTATAAGATTCTATCGCAGCACTAGTGATGACCAGAAAGCCCAACCTGAAGTTCCCTTTGTTCACATAGATAGAAGATTGGCTCAATTAAGAGTGAATAAAATTACACAACAAAGCAAGGCTTGGTAGCACCTGCCTTTAATCCTAGAAGCAGAGGAAGCAGGCAGAACTCTGTGAGTTCAAGGTCACCCTGGCCTACAAAGTGAGTTCCAGGCTAGTGAAAAGCACAGTGAGAAAATATCCCAAATAAAACAATAAGAACTGCACAATGGAGTGACACACAGGTCTAAAACATGCAGCTTCTTCATCTACTAGGAAATAATTCAGCTATCCAATAAGCACGGCACAGCAGGGAAAATCTAAGTATATTCAGTAATGGCAGCTCAGTCTCCATGTGGGTTCCTGAGTAAAGAAAGCAGGGGCTGCCTCTGTCATAAACTCAGTTGCCTGCTCTTTGACCATTTGCCCCTGCAGTCTTGACAGGCCACAGAGGAAGAGGATCCTGGCAGTCCTGGTGAGACTTAACAAGCTATGGGCAGACAGCAAAGGAGGAGAACTCCCCCATTCAGTGGACTCAGGGAAGGGGATGGGGGAAAGAGGGAGGGAGGATGGGACTGGGAGGAGTTGAGGGAGGGACTGCAATCAGGATATATAATGAATAAATTGTGAAAAAATAAAAATTAAAAAAATAATAAAGGGAAAGAGTGGTCTCTGATTCTTGGGCTCTTTTCCTTCTGTTTGACTTGTCCAATGCTGACATGAGAGCTTTTGTTTTATTATGTTTTATTTTGTTATACTTTATTATCATCCGTTTGAAGCCTCTTCTAATGAGAGACAGAAAGGGCTGGATCTGGATGGGAGGAGCAGTGGGGAGGAACTGGGAGGAGTAGAGGGAGGAGAAACCAGAATGAGAATATATATTACATGAGAAAAGAATTTTCAATAAAAAGAAAAAGTAATAAATATTTCACATAAAAATAAAAACATTAGCTATATTTAAAAACAAAATGAAAGATGATACGTATTTATCTGCTCAATTTGTGCAAAGAGAAACAATATAAAGGAAAATCACCTTCTGAGAAGAAAGGGAAGGCAGCGGGTGAGGATGGCTAAGCTCTGTGCTCAGCTCTTTGTCTCTATACTACCTCCCATGCTGAAAGCAGGAGGGGCTGCAGAGACCATGCAGTGGTGAAGAGCCATCTGCTCTTGCTGAGGACCCTGAATAGTTCCCAGCACCCGCAGAGCGGCACACAACCATGTGTGACTCCAGGTCCCGGGAGTCCCACACCCTCTTCTGGCCTCTGTGGACACTGCACCCACGTGATACACAGACATACATGCCGACCAAGCACCTATAGTCATGAAATAAGTACAGCTATCCAGTAAGCACTGTACAGTAGGACAAACAGGAAATTAAATTAAATTAAAGGAAAGGTGACACATATTTCACAAGGATGGCCAGGTAAGAACTTCCGAAGGGGAAATCAAACAAAACAGCAGTCGCAGCTGGAATTTCAGATGACCCATGTGACCACACAGAAGGGGGGTCACTAAACCAACCAACTCTCAAGCTCCTTTTCCATACCTACCCTCGGGCTGCAAGCACAAGAAGCCGGGGATGACACGGAGTCCAATACATAGGTGCAGCTCTTTCTAAATTGTCTGGCGTGTGGGGGAAAGAGGAAACAGGTATCTCACCATCACAGAGGGGAAGCTGCAAAGATGGAGGAGACTATCGGGATCCTCAATGATGGCTCGATATGGAAAAACAGAGTTTCTAATGCACAGAGGTAGACGAAGGAAGCAGGATGCCCCAGCCCTGTCTACTGAGAGCACTGACGGTTACTTTATGTTTCAATTGACCCACCAGCTGAGCACCGCCTGCTTGACAAAACCTTTTTCTGGGTTTCTGCATGGGTATTTTGGGATAACATTAACAATTAATTTGTGCAGCAAATGAGTTTGCCTTCCATAATGAGTAGGCCTCATGTAATCAGTTGAATTTCTGAATATTAATATGTAAAAAAAGAAAACCCTCAACCCAGTTAAGAGCCTTCATCAGATACAGCCTTCAGCCTTGCTCTACAGGGTCAGCCCTTCCTGCCTGACCACCAGTAAGTACATCACCACGCCCTGAGGGCTGGCCCACACTCACTCAAGCCTCCATAAACACACAGATGCAGATGATGAAACAGACACGGCCATGGATATAGACAAAGACATACATAGCTCCTGTTGGTTCAGTTCTCTGGAGAACCCTGATTAACATAAGGGCCTAAAAGCAATTGTTACTGAGGGCAGTGTAACAATTATGCAAGGACCCACAGCCTGATTTCTAAACAGCATTCCAAGGAAGAGGAATTAGGATTCTTTGAAACACTAGCAGATTCCAAAGGTGGATAAGGCATGTACGGTGACTGCGGTGACTGCGGCACGCCTGCCAGAATGTAAACGCTGAAAGACTTCTGAGCCCCTGTCAAAAGGACATTAAAAGATCCAGGTAAGAGTCATGACTGTATGTTCAAACTTCTAAGTGAAGATATGAGAACTGAGATATTTGCAGACTCGAAATGTCACCCCACAACACAGACATTAATTATGGAGGGACAATCACCTGACAGTGAGGAAACCGGCCGGCATCATCACACCCAAGCGATGTGACCGTTAGCAGAACACCACAACACCACAGGCCTCCTGACGAGACGTGGGGGCGAGGCAGAGCTGCTGCAGAACAGACGCCAAAAGGCGCAACCCAAGTCTGAGAGTGAGGACGAGCCCACTCACCTCAGCAGCGGGCTACGTTGAAAGTTAGCTGCACAGTGGTCTTCCAAAATGCCTGGAAACAAAGCCTGAAAGTGTCCTAAGAGTGAGACACCACGGCGTACGAGCATAACACAGTGCCAAGAAAAGGAAGGATTTCCCTGTCCCAAAAGGACACAGGAAGCTTAGCAAAATCTGAAGCAAACTTCTAGTTATCTGTAATAGTTCCCTGATGTTTTATTGTAATTACATGTATTTTTAAGGTGCATACTAAAATATTTAGGAGACAAGGACTACAATATGTACAAATGGCTTTTAAATGGTTGGGGGGGGGGCGTAGTATTTCTTTATTGCTTTTTGAAGAGTATATGTGATGTTGGCAGAGTTACATGTACCTGTGACCTCACCACTCAGGAAGTAGAGGCCTTAGCCATACAACAAGATCCTGTCTCAAGACACCAAGGTCTGAGGTCTGGAAGTGGCTCAGCAGGTAAAGACTTACCCTGCCAGCATGAGGTCCTAAGTTCAGATCTCTCTGGGTGCCAAGTTATGAGACAAGGCACCCCAGCTGCCCAATCTTCATTCTGATACCCACAACTTCCTCTCAGACATATTCTCCACAGTTGGGGTGCATTAGATCTCCGTAGCTTTGTGGGATGACATTTAGCCCTACAATTTTTCAATCATTAAAAATATAAAAATAGGGATTGGAGAGATAGCTCAGAGGTTAAGAACACTTTTCTGTTCTTCCAAAAGTCCTGAGTTCAATTCCCAGCAACCACATGGTGGCTCATAACCATCTATAGTAAGATCTGGTGTGCAGGCAGAATGTTGTATAAATAATAAAAAAATAAATCTCAAAATATATATATATAAATGTCAGGCGCACGGCACACAGCTGTAATTCCAGCACTGAACCAATGAACTCCAGGTTCAGTGACAGAACCTGTCTCAAAAGTAAGGTGGAGAATGAGAAAGACACCCAGCATTGACATCTGGCCCCAACAAACACGCACATGTGTGCAAGTCCAGGGACACAGGTAAGCATGTGCATACACAAACACACACACACACACACTCCAAAACCCAGGCATGGAACAATGAACTAAACAGACAGCTCTCAAAAGAAGAAATATTAATGGCCAATGCAAATTAAAACTACTTTGAGATTCTTTCTCGCTCCTGTCAGACTGGCCTTCATAAAGAACACAAATGACAACAAATGGTGATGAGGATGTGGCAAACAGGAGCCTTTTGCCACTGCTGCCACGAGTGTGCGCTGTGGTGGCCACCATGGAAATCAGTCTGGAGGTTTCTACGAAACTAAAACTAAAATGACCCTGTGACACCGCTTCCGGCATACTCAAAGGACCCTCTACCTTCCGCGGAGATGCCTGCACATCTGTGTTCACTGCTGTTACATGTATAATTCAAGGAAACTGAATCAGCTGAGATGTCCATCCACAGATAAATAATGAGAACATGACACAGGCTCACACTGGAACCTTATTCAGCTGTGATGAATTCGCAGTCTGCAGGATCATGGGTGGACTGGTAAGCACATTCCATGAGGTGAGCCGTGCCACAGTCTCTCACTTCTGAACCCTAGCTTCTAGTAGACGTGGATACATGCATGTGTATGTGTGTGCTTAAGTGGATAGACATATGTAAGTGGATGTTAGGTGAGCAGAGGTCAGGAAACTTAGAAGTGGTTCTAGGAAAGGTGGAAGAGGGGAGCTTTAAGGGAGAGTGTGGAGAAGGCAACAGAAAACGAGTGATAGCAAAGTAAAAGGAGAATCCTGGGGACTGAAGGGTACAAGAGGGGAACTGGGAGATGAGAGGAGGAAAAAGAGGATTAAAAGTAAATACACCATGTGAAATTTTATAAGAAAAGTTGTTACTCTGTATGCCAACTGAACTAAAACAGGAAAAAGAAAGCCAAGAGCAAGAGGTCCAGCTCAGCGGTAGGCACTTGGCCAGCCATGTGCACAGCCCTGGGCGTGAGTCCTGGCACAGAAAACAACAAACGCAGGAACGGAGCTGATATTCGCAGACCATAAGGTAAAGACTCTATATGTGTAAGAATTCTTCAGATTCTTTTTGGTTACTGTTCTGTAACCCTCAAATTATTTCAAGATGAAGGCAACTTCAGTAAAACAGCAGCATTCGGGAGTTTTTCCGTATCACTCATGGCGCACCTGCACATTCACTCACTTCATAAAACCTAATGGAAAAGTCCACGCTATTGTTGTCCCGTGTCCCGCACCATCAAGGCTGCTCCCCTTCCATAGCACCCCCGCCCCCAGACTGAACAGCCTCTGGCGGCCTTCCTGGCTGCAGACTCTCCTCTGTGCCAGCCTTCACACATCTGCAAAACAAATCTGTCCCCTTAACTGCTGTGCCTGGTGTGAAGCGGTCAGGCCTCCTGGACTGTCACAGGGAGGCGGTCCTGCAGGCCGGAGGAGGCCCTGCCTCGTCAGCTCTGTGCCTCTCCAGAGCAACATTCAGATACACCTCTGCACTTACGTACTGGGCTCTGCCACCAGCCACCTGCAACACTTTCTTCCACAGGGCTTGGCTGGTCCGAGGAATCCCTGCCTGGCTTTAAAGCTGTACTTGGCTTTGCTTTGGCTGTACGGCATTCCTGACAGTGTGAGGATGGGCACCTTGGCCAACCTGAGTTCGCTGAGAGAACAGCTCACACCACAGTCACTGGGTGAATTACTTTTTATATTCTTAAAAAGTTCTCAGTGTTAATTAATATGAAGAATAGGACATACACACACACACTAAGAGCACACAGTACAGAATAAAGACATTAAGAAGTCTCCCCATAATGTTTTGCTGAAAAATGAAGAAAGCTACGAAAATTGTTTAAAAATTTTAAGTTGAATACACATCTTTCCAAGAGCATATACTTCTGCTAACTAAGTAATGCAGGACAGAACAAGTTATACACTTACTTCTTTATGTGATTCAAACTTAACATTTTAATTTCTACAGCTTTATAGTTAAGGACACTGTCTTAGGGTTTCTATTGCTGTGGAAGCTCTCAGTCATGGACAGAAACTCAAAGCAGGAACCTGAAGGCAGGAGCTGAAACAGCCACCATGGTGGGGTGCTGCTCACTGGCTTACTCCTCTTTTTGAGCCTGCTTTCTCATAGACTCCAGGACCACCAGCCCGAGACGGCTCCATCCACAATGGGCTGAGCCTTCCTACATCAATCACGAATTAAGAAAATGTACTATAGGCTTGCATGTGGACCAATCTGGTCGGATATTTTCTCAACTGAAATTGCCTCCTCCTAAATGATTCTAGATGATGTCAGGTTGACATAAAACTAGCAAGTACAGAGACTATTGTTCACAGGCTTTTAAATCATGAACTAAGGTGGAACTTAACACTGTAAGTAACAATAAGATAAAACTGAGGGCAGGGCTACTTTATATTTATAAAGGATAATAACCATCTTTTTGTCAAAGTGCTTTAAAAGACATGACTCCTGACTTTAAATTCAGCTCTGTTAAAAACCTAATCAGTCCTGAATCTTGCTGTCTTGGTTCTAAAACCAAACCCATTACGTATAATCTTGTATCAGAGAAGAAGTTAAAGGAAACATTATCATTGATAGCTGCCCTTCTCTCCACTGCATATAATACAGAAGATGGAATTATCTCAGTCTTAAAGCAGACATTCTAGAGTTATTACTGACACAATGATCTAAGTTAAAACTTCTCTGGAAAAAAAAAAAAATCCTACAACACAGAAATGTGTAAAGCCCTGAGAACAGAAACCAGCCTTGCCCCGGGAGGCTTCGCCAGCCTGCTGTTTCTCAAGCTTGCTGACGGCCAGTTTGTACCGATTCTCCCGTAACTTGCGGGGTTGACCTCTACCCACCATCTTGTCCTTCCTATATGTTCCTATCAGGGTTGACACGAACACTGAGCATCCACTAAATGATTGCTCCAGCAGGGCAGGGACAAAGCCAATTTCATGTATCATTGTGTCAGCCTCTCCCCCATGAGACCTGACCACTTACAACATACATGGAGCACAAGGTGGCTAAGACAAATAGCTGAGGTAGGCTGAAGAGGTTTTCTTTACCACATTTATTTGTTTGGGGGTAGAAGGAAGGTGCAGGCCACAGGGCACCTGTGGAGGTCAATGGACAACCTGTGGGAGTCAGCTCTCCTTCCGCCATATGGGTCTCACGAAGGATGGTCCCTGGGCTTACCTGCTGCACCCTCTCCCACTCCCTAGAGAATATGTTTAATGGCTAGTTTTTATAAGACTTTGCCTACGGTAAGAATCATGAAGGCATTTCTATTCCAGAACAAGAGTGGATAATTGGACTGCGCATGCCTAACACAGCCACAGGCCTACTTCCAGTATCATGAAATTTCACATCCTCGCCAGCATTTGCAGGGACAGAGACTCCAGCCACCACACACCAAGACAAGAGTCCACAAAGCTGGCAACCTTATCCCCGCCAGAAAGATGGAGATCCAATCACGGCATAGAAATGATATGGTAAATAGTATGTAATTGACCACTTAAAACATAGAAAGCATCGATTCCATAAAAAGTACACCTTAAAGAAAACACAAGCATCTAGGACATTCAGAAAACCAGAAGCTGACTGAGACTTGGACAGCCATCTAGTAATATCTCCTGTCAGTCCCCAAACCTACTACATAGCACCAAATCCTTGGTGACAAGCCCCTCGGCCAAGGCTTCTGAAGGAAACTAGAAACCTACTGTTTGATGACTGACTAATTAGAGACAAGGTCTCACTTTTATAAGCCTACCCATGTCTTACTTACAGAGGTCATACACAAAGACCTAACTAAATATGCACACCCGGAGCAGAGAACTGGAACACTGCGCTTCTCCCCACAGGAAAGGCACTGTCACAGAAGTTAATTGAATTCTTATCTGCCCTCCTATTTTTATCTCCACGATCTCTATTAACTGGCCTCTTTTCTCCTTCCTCTTTCTTTCTTCCTCTCACTTGCCCTTCTTTCCTTAGGCTGAATTGCTTTTCCTACTAGAAGCCAAAGCCACCTGCCTACTGTTCTGCCACCATTTTCCACAGAACACCATACTCACTAACCACTACCAATGTCTAACTGTCACTTCCTTGTCTGCAGCTAGCCGAGATGCTTAGACTCTTAGGAACTATGCACGTCATTGTCTGGGCCAAAAAGAAACTCTAACTCAGATTAAGATTACCTTGGAGTTGGGCATGGTGTCACACATCTATAATCCTAGCACTTGGGAGGCAGAGACAGGATAAGGCCTCTAGGCTACCGCATGAGGTGGAGCTTAGTCTAAGCAACATGAGAAAAGGTCTTTTTTAAGAGACAGAGAGAGAGAGAGGACTGTGAATTTCAACCGCACATGGTGATGTACCCTATAATCTAAGCAACCAGAAGGGGGAGGGAAGAAGGCCCAAACAGGGAGTAGCCTGGGCTAACAGCAATCTCCAAGACAGCATGGCCTATAGGGTAAGCCCTGTCTCAAAATAAATAGCAAACATCCAAAAAGACAGTTGACTTTGTTTAAATAATACAGAAAAACATGTCACCGTCTTATTACTTTCCTACAAGTATCTTCCTAAAAACTCCAAATAATGAAAACAATTTTCCTGGTAAAATGGGGACAGTGAACTACAAAAAGTTACAAGCCCTGGTGCTGAACACCGACAGGATCTAGATCACCTAAGAGACAAACCGCTGGGCAGGTCTGTGAGAGAATCTCTGGACTGGGTTTACTAAGGTGGAAAACACATGCTTAAATGTGGCATCACCAGTCCATGGGCCGGGGTCCAGGCCTGCAGAGACATGAGCTGGGTACCAGCTTCACCTCTGCCTCCTGACTGCCAATACAATCTGACCAAACAGGAACAGAGAGCAAAACAAACTCACAAAAAATACAGCCTCAAGCCCTAACCCAGCAAATACATTGAGTGTAATAATCTGAATATACTGAGAGAACCAACGGAGTAGTCAAGAAACACGAGCTGACTGCAGGCTGCCTACAGCAAATGTAATAACCTGTATGGTTCTGTGGGTTTACCCAGAGCCTCACACACACGAGGCCATCACACCACTGACCTATAGGCAAGCCTCGTTTCTTTCTTCTTTTAAGTCTGCGACAGAGCTAAGCTGGCCCTGAATTTACTCTGTAGCTCCAGCACAGCTCAAACTTAGATTCTGCCTCAGTCTCCTGAGTAAGTGAGATTATAACACACACCACTTACCCAAAATTAAGCAGAGTAACTACAGAGGCAGGCTGCAAGTAAAAGAATAAAAATGAAAAAGCATGTAAACAGTAACCAAAGGGATACAGGATGACCTCAACAATATGTAAGCTGACTTCAGAACAGAGAAAATATCAGAGAAGTACATCACTCACTTAATGAGTGCTGATCGGTGAAGACACAGCACACCTGAACATGTGTCCAACAAACAGCAAAGCTGGAAAACACTGCAAAAACAGAACTGAAAAGGTAACCAACAGTCAGAGCTAGAGACTCAACAGACAGAGGCCTCCCTTTCCTCCTCACCCCACCCCACCCCACTTCCTCCACCTCTCCTTCCTTCTTCTCTCCCTCTCCCATTCTACTTCTCCCATCTCCATCACTTGTATCCTAGCCCCTCAAAAGTTCATAAAGCAGAAAATCAACAACAGAGAACCCAACAGCTGCAGATCAAGGCACAGTTCCTCATCCACCCTTACGGAGCAGTGGATCAAATAGAAGAATGCACTTAGCTTTCAAAGTGTCCCTGGGTCATATCCCAAGACCACCCCAACTTAGGACAACTGTAATCAGGCTGAATCCTCTCTCTAATCACAATGCATCCAAACTAGAAATCAGTAACCAAGACGCAAGGGAAATAAATTTTCAACCATTGCAAAACTAATGAGCAGCTTCCAACTAACCTCCAGGAAGATTGTGACCAAGGAAGGGGGTAAAGGTAAAATCCACTGGAAAAACTAAACAGCAACAGTCGGCCTCCATCCAACTCTGAGCTTATGTATGACTGGGCTCTCATTAACAAATTCCCTTGGGCACATATCCCCTTGCTGGTTAAGCAGGCATTCTTGATAATTGAATAGGATAAAACATGGGTTCTTTTTTTTTTTTTTAGTTCAGTTCTGGTGTTAGGGTACAGTTCAGTGGCAGAACACGTATTTGCCCTGAGTTCAAGCCTCTGCACTGTCATGTCAGTTCTTCTATTACCAGAGCCCCTGAATCACATGACATAGTAATGAACGCATATGGGTGGGTGTGTCACCAACACTTCCCTCCACCAGCCTGTGATCCATGCTCAAATGTCACCAAAGCAACTTAAGTGCCGACAAGAGCCTGCACAAGACAAATGCTATAAACCGAATGCCTGTGACCTCTCGAAAGTCCTAATCTTCAATGTGACGTCTGAGGTGATGGGCCTCTTGTAGGTGACTAGGTCCTGAGGACAGGACCAGCACCTTCCTGAGAGAGATGTCTAAATCCTATAACAGCTCCGACCTCTACACTCCTAGCCACAGCCATATGGGAAGCAAAGATAGAAGACCTCCAAGTTCAAAGCCTACTTGGGCTGCAAAGCAGGCTCAAGGCCAGCCTGAGAACTTAATGACACTTTCTCACGTTTTAAAATGTAAAGAAGGCCAGGATACAGTTCAGAGAGAGAGAGTATCTGACCTGGCCATGCATGTCTAAGCCCCAGAATTCAATGCCCCGTGCCACAAGAGAGAGCTCCAAAGCCCCTTCCTGGCCACCTCCAGGCAAGGCCACACCAGCAGATGCGATTCTATGAATCACCCCAGACAGCAAACTTGACACTGCTTTATCTTAGACCTTCCTACCTTTAAAAGTATCAGAAATAAGTCTGCATTGCTTATAACTCCCCCAGAATGTAGCCTGAACAAACAAACTAGATATAAATAGCAGCCTGAACAAACAAAAACAGATGTTAATTATAAACATTTTTCTCCTACCAAACTTATTTTTTCTAGAGCATCTGATCTCAAGGAAGTATTAGGGGGAAAAAAACAAATATCTGCTTACATGACTCACACTAAGATATGAGTAACTGCTGGGCTAGAACAGTCCCAAGGTACAAAGGCACCCCACTCAAAGGGCACTAACAGAAACTGGGTGTGCAGAAGAGAATCTGAGTGTTCCCATCTGCTCAACACAGTGGCCCCAGGGCCTAACACATGCTGGCCTGGCAGGTCTTGAGTATTTAGAATGTAAATGGCACACAAAGCCCAAGTCACACAGCACTAATAGCGGCTTTCTTCTTGCTGCATACCCAGACCTGAAGGGGCTTTGTTATTGTCCCACAGGGAGGAGACATGAGCATGATATCTGGATAAAGACAAGACAAGCCCCAACCACATTTGTAAAAACTGCACTTGTCTTCTCAGCCGCCAAAAAGCCCACTCCTGTCTCCTGAGTGCTCCAGCGCATCCATGGAGATGCTATCTCCTGGGCCCCAGGGTCTGTCCTCTCAGATTAAGACAAGAAGACTTAAGAGGACTGAAGTGCATTTTAAGGGAACTAAGAGGAATTCTGACTCAGCTGGGTCTCATGAAGGAAATGGGTCTGCTTCCCTTTGGCTGAACCCCTAGGCTTCAGAAGAGACTCAGATTCCATTCAAGTGTTCACTTCCCCTCTTGGTTTAGTATCTCCTTCCTTTCCTCAGCATGGGGGCCACGTTAGTACCTACCCCATCACCTCTAAGTGCCAATAATGTGTTCCAGAGTGCTGGAGGGCCGGTCCTGTGAGGAGTAAGTAGCAGGCACGTACAATGTTCCAAGCTTAACTCATAGACTCTCCAACATGGCAAACTCAAAAACAGCGAAGGACTTGCCACGCAAACCCCAGCCAACTGAGAACTCTGACAAATGTCATAGACATCTCCTCATCGAGAGAAAAGGGTTACTCTGGCTTCGTGTTGGAGGCTGCAACCCACTAATGGAGGCCCCTCCTCTTAAGCACGGTGGGTGAGGTAGCATGTTATGGCAGGCAACCAGAGGAGAATTGTCCTCTCCTCACCAGGCAGACTCCTTCAGGACTTGCCTCCAGTGGCCCAAAGAACACACCACTAAAGCCCAGCGCTTAAGGTTTCCACCTCCTCTCAACACCGCCGGGCTGGGACTCTGCTTCTGACACATGGGCCTCTGATGGACATGTCACACCCAAGCCTTCGCCCACTGTGCCCAGGGCTGAAGAAGACGAAAGACACCCAAACTACAGCAAGCTGGGGAAAGCAGATTCTGTCTTGTTTTTAAGCAATAGGAAGAAGGGGAGGAAGGCAATGGGACGTGGCTGGGCAAAAGGCAGTTTAATGACGATGCTACTTAACAGTAGACACAACCGCAGACCGGCAATGGGCTTGCAAGCTGAAGAACAGGAAGAGAAGGAGAACCTCTACAAGTTGCTGCTAGTGCTAATCGTGGTTATATATGCAAACAGCTTACATTTCATGCCAATTACTATGCAAAATAATAAATCTGCATGTTATAAATCATGTCAGACTGATGTGTTTTGTGCTTTAGTTTCTATAACCACAAACTGTGCTCCCAGCCCTCTCTTGGCAGCCTCCTTCCTGGTCAATTACAAAGCTGCAAAGCAACAGGGTTACTCCCTTACAACTCTAAGCACCCCAAGTCACCACGCTTGCCAGTTCAGGCCAGTAATTTGGAATGCGAATGCTCAGCTGGTCTGCCCTACAACCACAGTATTTTAGTCTTTCCCAAGTTACCCCCCATCTCAACAGTTTTCTGTCACTTCCCAGTTAACGAAGAACAAATGAGCTCTGAACAGGCAATATCCAAACCAAAGCTTCTGCTTGCTTGTTCAATCGTCTGAGATTGGATCTCACTGTACAGCCCAAGCTAGCCTGTAACCCACTATGCCTCTCCAGCTTCCCTTAAACTCAATGGCAATCCTCCTGTCTCAGTCTCCCAAGCGCTAGGATTACAGGCATAAGCAAAGCCCAAACTCTTAAAAACCTAGCTTTGAAAACATGCTCAAATTAATTCATAACTAAAGAAACTGCCAACAGGTAGACAAAGATCAAATAATTTGATTACACACTTAATGCTGCAATACCACTCTTCTGAGACATCCCTTGTCAATACGCAAACTGCTACCTCCGTGGAGGGAAATTCAGCAATATCTCCAAAGATTAGAACCAAGAATCTCATGATGGTTACTCTTGGCTGTCTACTTAACTATATCTGGAATCAACTTTAGACACAAGTCACCTCAACAATATCTAAGGGAATTTCTTAGCCAGATCATGCAAAGCAAAAAGACCCCGCCTAACTCTAGGCAGCACATTCTGGTGGCATGGAAAAGGACGTGAAGGAAGGAAACTGCTTTTTGCCTGCTTGCACTCACTGCTGATGGCAAGTTTATCTATCCTGCTGCTGTGGCACTCCTTCCACATTCTAGAACCAACTTCTTTGGGATTCTAGCCTAGACTGAAGACCAGCAGCTCTCCAGGACTCCTTCAGGCTTTGAGTACAGGAATGGGACCACTTAGACAGCCAGTGTCATGTACTGAGTAACTGTGAGACAGCCATTGCTGGGGCTGCCCGGACTGCATGCTGTAAAACAATCTTAAATCCCCTTTGAGTAACTGTACTCATTCTATCAGCTCTGCTCCTTTAAAGAACCCTCACTAGAAGAGATCTAAAATCCAGTTTCTACAAATATTCTGGCATATGCTTTCCCTCTCCATTATCTGTGGAATAACAAAAAAGGAATTAGTTACAGTATTATTCTAACAACCAAAACCAGTAAATTTTTAATAAGAGTAAGTCCTTATTCAGCATTAGAATCGTGGCAGATGATCCCCTAAGCATCTCACACATTTTCTCATTTAATCTTCCCATAACTCTTATGAGGTGAGGGCCAGGGGGGAAAAAGACCAGGGAAAAGTAATCCAAGATCACATTGCTAGGGCAGAAATAGGGTTTGAACCTATATGATCAAGCTCTCAGATCTACTCTCTTAACTATTATAACTTACTAAATCACCTAAGTATATATGAAATGGCAAAGATGACATAAAATAAGCAGAATGTTTAATTCCAGAAGTATCAAGATTTGTCGAAGCTACACCCATCGCACGGTTGGGCTCATGAGGAAAGGCTCAGACACAAACATTCAGGGGTGTCCTGGGGGCTTCATAAGTCTTAGGGTCATCAGAAGACACAAGGCTGAGCCCAGAGAAAAGCAGTATCGCAACCTAGTATTCCAGAAAGGATCCTGGGCCAGAAAAAGGGGAGCAAGTGGAAAAACAGATGATGTCCAAATAAAGTCTGAAGTTTAGTCACCAGTAACAGGCCAGTGCCAGTTCTGACTAACCTACCATTGTAAGACATGGCCAGAGGAAACTGAAACTGGAGAGGTACATATAGGGGACACTCCAGAACCAGAACCAGAGGCTGGGGACCTGGCTCAGTGACAGAGCACTTACCCATAGGAGGCAAGGCAGACAACTGTTCTGTATGAGGTGCTGAATTTGAGCTCCAACACCAAACAGTCAGACAGAGATAATCTCTCTCTCTCTGTCTCTCTCTCTCTCTCTCTCACACACACACACACACACACTTTTAAAAGACGATGCTAGGGGGGTGGTGTACACTTTTAGTCTCAGTATGTGGTAGCCTAAGGCAGGAAAATCATGTGACCCCAATGCAGCTCATAGGCAGCCTGGCCAACATGGCAAGGCCTGTCTCAAAAAATATATAAATAATCCAAGTGCAGTGGCTTATACCAATAATCTTAGTCCTTGAGAGGTAGAGGCAGGGGGATTTGAAGTTGAATATCATCTTCAGCTACACAGAGTTCCCGATAAGCCTCGGCTACAGGAGACTTTGTCTCAGATGAAAACAGTAAAAGCAGGGAGATGGGAAGAGAAGGGAAAGGAGAAAAGGGGAAAAGAGAGAGGGGGGGAGTGGTAGGAAGAGGGGAGAGGAGAGGTAAGAAGAGAGTGGGTGAAGGAGAAGAACAAAGCTGTTCATATGTCCCAGCAGGAGAAAAAAGAAGCCAAGGTTCACAGTGTGCACACTGACCCGGAACACAGTGCGGGCACAAGTACCCAGGTATCTTTTATGTCAACAGGATAAGATAGCACAAATGCAGAAAACAGACACCTCTGGAAGGGCGGCACCTGAACCTGCCAAGACTGGCAGCTTCACAGAGGACTGTGTTCAAGGGACAGAATAAGAAGTCTTCGTGTGTCTTCTTGCCTCTTATAAACTGAAATGTATGTGTTCATTACCTAATCAAAAACACAATTAACTTTTATAATGAAAAGGACTTGGACTGAGATAAACTGTAAAAGCAATGTGGGGATTGGGAAAGATTAGAATTCAAAGAGCATAGAAGAATCCGGGTCTCCTCTGCTGCCTCCCGCCACTGTCCTCACCATCACTCCTCCTTAAATGTACTTGGATCCCAGCTGGGTCGGTCTGCTTGCCAGCGAGCGCACTGTCAGCCTCTTCCTCAAACTGGCCTCTCTCCCTGGAAAATCTAAACTTACAAGCCTCCCACCTATTGTGTTTTTAGCATGCTGTGTATCTTATCTGCACCGGGGACAGCAAGTACCAATGCTCACGCTGCTGCAACTCCCACATCTGACAAGCCCTGCTCAGTGCTCAGTAGCCGTCCCACTAAATGCAGCTGCCACCACCAAGCTGACCTATTGAACAAAACCTCGTCACCCTACCTGGCCGAGTCTGCCTGCCTCCATGTCCTCCTCCACAAGCTCCTGTGTATGTATTTACACCACCTTTGGCTCTCATGGACTAAGGATGTAAGAATGTTATAAACTATCAAAAATGTAAGGCAAGGAACCAAGCTAGAAGCTGTTCAGCATGAGACCTTACCAGGCCACCCTGGGATGAGTCTGAAATCTAGCTTTGGCTTTTGGAGCAGCAGAAGAGTTTGGAAACTCTGTCCACAGAGAACAGTGCTTGAAGGAGACTTATTATATAAAGCAAAGCAACTACTCCAAAATAACCAAAACGATACCCATTCACCTCTTCAAAGAATGGCAGTTCCTGTCAGGGTTCCTCAGGAGACTGTTGACACTTGACCAAAGCCCAGCTCAACACATTGATTTTTACAAAGAACAGACACAAGCTTTGACAGCCCTCTGTCACTATACTTGGCCTCCCAACTAAAGTATAAACTCTCTGAAGACAAGTTCCAGCTCTTCAAACCCACAGTTCCAATGTGCTTGGCATGTGAGAGGGAAAGAGAAAGAAAGAGACTTGCTCACTGAAAATCTGCATGGTGCAACTAAGCTCACCCTGGCAAAAGTCCCTCTAACCTCAACACTGCCATTTCCACCCCCATTATGTAGACGCTGAAACTGCCACAGTTTCCCAATCCTTTTGTGGGATTATTAGGCATCAGTTTTATTTGTGATCTTCCAATACCATTTTTAGTTTTGCATATCCCTAACTCAAAGCTTGCCAAGATATGCAATCAATGAAACTGAAAGGGAAGCTCCCACTCCAGCAATCCCTATTAAAGGAAAAACAATGTTACCATCTTTCAAGAATATAATCAATAGCTCTTTACAAACCAGCTGACAAGCGCAGGCTCCTTTCTAAACCACTCTGCAGGGCCAGAGAAGACAGGGAATTCTAATGCAGATTTTCTCCACTTCTTTCCAAGAATCTGCAGTTTCTGCAAATCCCGAACTTCGAGGGACTTGTCCTGCCCGGGTCTTACCACACATACACACGTATACATACACTGAAAGAGTGAAAGAGAAGACTGGGCCTTCCACTGGAACCTCCACCCCACCCTCCCTACCTAAGTGAACTGAAAATGGAATGAGTACTAAGTAATAAATTATGTAGGTAAAACGATCATGAGCAAAACAAAGTATTAAGAAAAAGACCACTCCTAAGCACAGACATCAGTGCACATTAACAATTCTCCATCTGTATTTTATTCATGGAAATCATTAATAAATAAGCAGTCTCCTTTGACCCTGGATGAGCTTCTTGCACATCAGTATTTCAGTTTCCAGTACCCTCTATACTTAACTCCCTGCACTCGAGGGCTTGCTATCCCCCACCCCAAGAGGGGATAGCTGTAATGAATGAAAAGACCTGGCCAGGGATTGGCAGATGGGGAAGAGACAGGCTCTCTTGCTTATAAGGATCTGAGCAGGTAGGTGACATAGCCAAGGTCAAAGGTTAGCAAAGGTGATACAGACTACAATTCTGATGTAGGCCTACAGTTCATCTTGCTGACCCAAGGAACCTGAATGTTGGTCAGAAATTATTTGCAAAAAAAGAAAAAGGAAAGAGAAGAGAAAGTTCCAATCAAGGCCAGGTGCTACGTTAATCAAATAGATAACAGATAACAGATAGCACAGGACTAACCCAGCTCTGTGCATTCTACTGTCCTCTACTTTCCTGCCTCAAAAGACTTAAGTGTTTGGAAAGAAATGTCTGCCAGAATTAGAGTCTGGATAGCCTAGCAGTTCTTACAAAGCTTTCCAACTCAGTGGAGGCCAGCCAAGCGCCACTCTATCCGCTTAACTTTGCTCTTCCTGAGCTAACACATAATCCTGACAGCCACAGTAACACATTACATCTGAAAAGCACATGACAGATTATTACTAGGTAATTTTAATTTTTTTTCTTTACTTCATATTGTTTTCTCCCCCCCCCCGCCCCCCGGGGTGGGGACGCACCTGCCAAGCTATACTTGCGGAGGTCATAGACAGCTTGTGGGAGCTGGTTTTTCTCCTCACACCAGGTGGGTCTCAGGGATTGAACTCAGGACATGAGCCTCGGCATCAAGCACCTTCACCCACCGAAAAATCTCAGCACCCCCCCCCCTTTCCATGAGATAGAGTGTCATGTACACCAGGCTGACCTCAACCTTCCTCTGCAGCCCAGGACAGAACTTCTGGTCTTTACGCCTCCACCTCCCAAGTGCTGATGTTACAGGCTTGTGCTGCCACTGCTGCTTGGTGTACGTAGGGCAGGGGTTTGAACCGGGGCTATCACATCTGTTAGGCAAGCGGGCTACCAACTTAACCATATCTCTACTCTCTTTAACTTTTACTAGATGCAGCTACTTCGTTTTCTCATATTTGACCCCATCTCTCGTTGAACATTCCCAGATCCTGTGAGCAGAAATTATTGAACTGTATGATGAGTCAGAAGATTCTAGAGGAGTAAGAAGCCCACCTCTGATTCACAGGCAGTAAATATACATGTAAGCTTACACTATCCTTCTCTATGAGAAAAGCCACTATGACCCTACATACTGGTTAATCATCAACCTTGGTCAACTCGTAAAGTGTAACAGAAAACAAGTCAGGAACCTGATAGCACAAAGAGAATGGGGGAAATCGGAAAGGTCATCTCAGGGTGCTCTGTTCCCCAGGGGTGTCGGGTGATAGCTACCACATATTGACAAGACAGGTGTCTGTATCCACCCCAGAGCTTGGAAACAGAGAAAGTGCCCCCACCACTCTCCGAAGGCTCTGTTTAATCTGGAAGCCAAAATCAGGCAAGGACAAACTGAAAAGGCAGCGTGAACATTAGGTGTATCACGTGTGACCACAGATTCGGAAGTCTTACTACATCTGACTGGTCCCATCGGTGAAAGAAAAGCTGCTGTGACTGCCCTGCTCTGTATGTGTAGGGCAGGTCACGCGAATGTGTTGACATGCACAACAAGTGCACAGACACAGGTGTGGACGTGTGATGCCTGCAGAGATGAAGGCGGGAAAGAGACAAGAAGTGAAGGGAGACATTCAGCTTCTGCTCTCCATTCTCACTACTCTTTCAGTTCTCAGAACTAGCTTGTTCTATAGCTGACAAATAAAAATATATACTAAAAGCAGAGCCCAATTATTCACTTTCTGCAGCTGCTCATCCACTCACACGCTCATTCACTCATTCAGCAGATACTCAGGGTCCAACTCCTGGTGTGTCCACCGGGTAAAGGCGGTGACAATCAGGCCAGTCAGTAGGCTCTCAAGCAGACTGTGCACTTCCATAAGACATGGTACAGAGGGATATCAGCCAACTTCTGATTTTCATCCATGCCACACTTTCTAAATCTTATTTTTAAAAAATTAGGTTCTGTTCTAGTTAATAAATATATTTGTACTCATTTGCTTGACAAATGCCAGTCCCTGCCTATGTGTGAGGCACCACACTACACAACGGACTTGCCATGAAGAATAAATACTGTCCCCACCCAGCTTCTAAGGGGCTGGGAATTCTCCACACATCAGTTTTAAGGGATACATAAAAGCTGGAATTAGATCCCAAACTTTGAAGTGAAACCACACCCTCCAAAATAAAATTTAATTCCAGTTTAACCCAGAGAAATAAAATTAATCCTTGTATAAAATCATTCAATTATTTTAGCCCTGAAGGGAATAAATTAATGGGAAAATAGAAGCCACTGAATTTACAGGCTAACAGTCTGAGAGAGTGCCCATGGGGTTCTAGGATCAGGTAGGCATGAAGAACCAAGTACCAGATAGAACCGTGACTCTGTTTCCCCATCTGAAATAAGGAAGCCACAACTTCCCTCCATTAGGGTGGGAGAACACAATTTATCTTTAGAAGCATAACAAAATCTGGTAACGAAGCACTGTGCTCATACACTTGCTTCCTTATATCTGGTTTAATTCTCCCCCACACACTACTTTGTCATTTATTAACCAAGCAAAATGGAATATCTGCATGCCTCACCAAGCAGAAGAATGCAGGAAGTAAAGTCAAAAGACAGAAGTCCATACTCACACCCTCTCTAACTATAATGTTTAAAAACAAGCAAATGATAGAACCTCTCTGAACCTACCAGTAAACTACATATAACCTACCTTCTAGGACAATTTAGGGATCAGAAATGAAAGAACCTGTGAAGGCATAAACTATAAATATTTCTCCAAAGAAAACATGCAAATACTAATAGAAACATTAAAAGGAGAGATGCAAATAGAATCATATTACCTGACAGCCATTAGAATTGATAGGGCTCATCAAAAACAAAAACATCCCCAGGAAAGATACAGAAAAGGTGAAACCTTGGGGATACGGGCTCCGCTGGAAAAATGTCTGCACGTGTAAGAGTCTGAACGCCATCACCAATACCACATCAAAACTAAATTAACTGAAGAAAACAGAACCTTCATGCTTTTTTGATGAGAATGCCACTGTAGAGAAGCTACGGCAAAGAGCATAAAGGTCCCTCAAAAAGCTACATTCACCATGTGACCAGGAATTCCACACAGAGGTACAGTCTCAACAGAAATGAAAACATGGCCATAAAATACCTGAAAATGATTATGTACCACAGCATTATACAAAACAGTCTAAGAAAAGATAACCCAAATGAGCAACACTTAAATTAATACATTTCAGTATATCCATACAATGGAATATTAGTCTGCCATAAAAACAGTACATACATAAGGTAGATGAACACTGGTGAAAAACTAAGGCATTAAGGAGTACATGATTCCATCTGTGTCATGTCCAGAAAAGGCAAACAAACCCACAGAGACACAGAGTATTTGTGCAGGCCTAGAATTGGCTGTGATGTGAATATACAAAAACTCCAAAACTGTGCACTGTAAGAGTGACCATGCATGAGATATAGGTGTCAAACAAGGCTACTACAGAAATCTAAGTTTCCACTCCTTTTCATTCAAACATGCCCTGTTCCTCTGATCTTAATTAGGCTTCTGTTACTCTGATACCACACTGACCAAAACTGACCCGAGGAAGAAAGGATTTCTCTCTCTTCAGAAGGTACAGTCCACCAGCAGGGAAGCCAGGGCAGCAACTCAAGGCAGGAACTGAAGCGAAGGCCACGGAGGAGTACTGCTCACTGGCTTGTGTCCACGGCTTGCTCAATTTGCTTTCTTAGACAAGCTAAGACCACTAGCCCACAGTGATCGGGGCTCTCCCACACCCACCACTAACCCAGAAAATCCCCCACAGACTTAGCTACAATAGGCCAATCTGATGAAGGCAATTCCTTGAGATTCCCTCTTCCCAGGTATCTTGAAATGACAGAAACCAACCAGCACAATAGTAAAGGGCCTAACTTCCCTGTTTGCTTGCAGGAACTAACAAAGCATTTGAAGTTGGATATTACAAATGAATGCTGTTTTTAATAAAGTGAACTTTATTAAAAGAGAAACCGCACAAATCTACTCTAATCTTGTTCCAAAAACAGAAACACAAACAAAAAACAAAAACAAAAAAACACCTTACCAGACTGTTTGTTCTAAGTGAATCGTTATAGAATACACATGTATATACATATATGTACATCAAAATGTGATATTTTTTCTTGATTTTTCAGATACGTCATTAGTAAGCTCACCTGTTTAAAATACCTATAGGAACCTGATAATCAACTGAAACCCAGGTAGACCTGAAACCCAGGTAGACCCAACTTTCTGTCCTCCTTATATGTTCTGCATTCTAATCTCTTCCATGGACTAGTCCAAGGCTCATTCACAGTGGTTAAAATACTGGTAAACTCTTATCTCATAGAGCAGGGCCAATTTTTAAGGTTAAATTTGATCTGGAATGTCTGAATACATATTCAGCAAAATTACTTCCTGGAATTTGGGATATAAAAACAATCAATAGAGAAGTGTAAATGCTTTGTGATTCCTTTGGAGTTTTTCTTGTTGTCATTGTTTGTCATAGGGTAAAGGCTGCCGTCAAGTTCTGTCCACAAAAAGTATTATGTATAAAGGCTTCCTGGTTCTAGAACAAAGAAAGTATTTTATTGCCTAAAGCAAAAGAAAAATATTTTCCTTCCATTTAGTATTGTTATACTAAAATAGCAGACCAATGAAACCAGCTAGGTGTGACAAGACCCAAGGTTTGTAAACAAAGATAAATTGTTCTTTATTGTGATTTCATCCTGGATGGGGGTAGATCCATCCCCCTAAAAAAATAAAATTGTTCGAACCAAAGAAAACCACGGGGATTTTGCAACATGGGGGTACCCTGAGTGACAATTTTAATGTAAGAGCTTGTCAAACTGCTGGCAGGCTTGGTGGGTTGTGCTGGAAACGGACAAACCTGAAGACAGCAAGGACCTGTCAAACAGCAGCTGTCTGCTTATTCCCACAGCAGCCCTCCCAACTTCTCTGGGTGAGGGCCATGTGTGAGAGGATGTCAAAGCATGGGGAGCCACGGGGCTGTCAGTGTCTGCACGCCCCAGGCGCAGGCAGGGTGAACCCACCATCCCCTCCGGAGCTCAGCACACTGCGACTGTCCTTCCTTCTGGGGGACACCGGATAACCCAGGTCCTTGCACCCCGGTCAAGTATCTCGGGCCTCCCTTTGTGGCTGTCTACGGCTGGAAGGGCTGTGACCGGCCCGCAGGCCCCGGAGAAGCCGAGCCCTCCGGGCAAACCCGGAGCTCGGGCCCTGCAGCCCGCGTCCCGCACCGGCGGCCACGGGCGCACACAAAGGAGCGGGCCGGGACGCGGGGACGCGGGGGCTTGCGCGGGACGCCGGGGAGAGGGGAGGAAAGGGACCCCCGTGAATCCAGGCTGACACGCAAACCTGTTGCTGGATTCGGGGCCCGGGGACCCCGCCAGGACGCGGGCGCGACGGGTGCGGGGCCGAGGCCGAGGCGGCGGGAGCGGGGAGGGCCCGCGGGGCTCGCACCTCGGGCGCTTTGTCTGCGGCGGGCGCGGACCGGCCGGCGG
>NW_026585895.1:7585270-7611241 GCF_907164565.1 Psammomys obesus | reverse complement strand
CGGCGGCGCGGGTGGCCCGGCCACCTCCCGGCACCCGCGGCCCGGCCCCGTCCGCGCGACCTCGCGTGCGCCCGTGCCGGCGGCGGCGGCGGAGACCCCGCCCGGCGCGGAAGGGGGCGGGGCGCCCGGACTGACGTCTTGTGGTCCCCACCCCGCGGAGCGCGACCGCGTGGGTGGGTGGTGGGAGCTCTCCCCCGGCCGGGGGTCAGGAAGTGTGGCTGTTGTGGCCCTGATACCTTGTTTGTGTCCTTCTGCTTCACCCACCTCCAGAGTCTTCCAGGTCTAAAAAGACCCTAGAGGGCTGGGATGCCTGTGGCCCCAGGTACCCCGGGTTGGGAGCCAGGAGGGAAAGGGTTTCAGGGATGAATGGCTGGGTGCGATTCCAGACTTTGTTTGGCTCTGGGGATCTTGCTGTTGGTTGGATGATCCAAAATTCACAAATGGGGCTTTCTGGTGATGACTACTTCAGTGTCCTCTTTCGTATTTTATTGCACAAGTCACTTTTAGGTCATTTCCTGAATTCAATTCAAAGGAGTCATCCTCGCGAAACCACAAGGGCCACGTGGTCCCAGTGCTGGGCCTTCCATTGAATGCGCACTGCCACTCCAGTATTACCCAGTTCTCAGAGGACAGACTTTCCCTTCCAAATGAACACCCAGCTTTCTCTGTTGAAGCTCCCCTTCTGAAAATCGGAGAGCTTTCTTCCTCTTAATTCTAGGGGACCCATCGGTGTCTATTGTTGCGTGGTTAAAGGAGTGCCACTATCAACCAACCTCCAAACCCAGCGCCCAGCATGCCTCTTCCGTGTCTAGATCCTCAGAGGTTTAGTGTGGCCACGGGACAGCCAATTTAACATCCGATGCCTCTGTCTCTTCACCTCCAGTCCCATCACCCGCCATATCCATGCACCACTCAGGTTCCACAGGCGGGGAGGCTCGGCCGCCATGGTTGCTCCCGCCTGAAGTACAACCTTGACTTAACTAGGTGACCTATCCACAAAGACAGTGCGTGGCTTCCTCTTCCTACTACCGGCTCACAGGCCATCCTTTCACCAGCCCAAATACACACACACACACACACACACACACACACACACACAATTAGAGATTCTTTCCTCTCTATGTTCATAGAGCCCCTGATTTCCTGTGATTATCCATATTACTTTCTTTTCCCATTTCTTTCTTTGGAGGTCTTTTCTTCCTGGACCGTGTGATCCTTAAAAGGACAGGGATTTGACCTAGCTCATTCTGGGTTCCCAGAAGACAATGCAGTGCTCAACACAAGGAAAGTTCCCTTTCAGCGTTTGGTGAGGTTAAGTCACTATGTATCCGACAAAACGTATCTGCCTATCAATGAGGAACTACAAGGACATCACCACCCTCCTGCGCATTTCCTCCCTCCACGACATGGGATTCCCTGTTTATCATTTTAAAACCTATTTTCTCCACTCACATTGATCCTCATAACAGAAGAGCATGCGGAAGAATCCACTCCAGTAACTTACAGCTCCACCTGGATTTGTATATGTACTCTTCACTTACCCACGGCTCCATGTTGAATCCGTCAGTTACTTGATAAGGGTTACAAGAGAAATGAACATAAACAAATGAAAAGTATCCGACTGAATTCACAGAACGAAGGTGTGTGCCTCTGGATAGCTGACAAAATGGACTCCACTTCATCTTTTCAGTTGAGTTGACCTCACATCCAGAGTTCTTATGGTTCTATATTAACATCTGAAGAGTGTGTGTGTGTGTGTGTGTGTGTGTGAGAGAGAGAGAGAGAGAGAGAGAGAGAGAGAGAGAGAGAGGAGGGGGAATTACCAAATCCTTGCAAATCAAGTGTCCACGCCTTGCTTGAGCTCCCAGGGACCACCCCTCAGTAGGCAGGGGTATTTTTCTCTGATGGCTTCTGCTGCCCCCTATGTGGACTGAACTGAGTGTCTCTAAAAATTTAGTGAGCAGACAATGATGTGGATAGAAGCTCCACCTCGCTTACATTCTAAGTGGAGCAGGCAGATCTTTAATCTCCTAGCTCTGTGACCTTAGAAGAGCACAAATACTGCAAGCATGACTGCCCTAAGGGGGAGCAGTAGTAACAATGATTGCACTGTAAGTCATCATGATACAATAGAAAACAAAGTGTGTTAAGTCGTGCACAAATTGGATCCAGGACTACAGTTTGTGCCTGAGCACAGAACACCGGGTTCTTCTCTATGTAGCCTTGGGAATATTTGATGACAGCAGTCACCCTGTGTTCCCTGTTATCCATGCCCTTTAGTGACCCTCCACCCACCTTCTCCACACCGAGGTAGTGCCGCTTACACTGTGTCCAAGAACAGAGTCTCCATGCTGGCATTCCAAAAGCAGGTTAAAAGAAACAAAACTACCCTCAGATCTTTTCTTTTCCTACAGACACAGTGGTAAAAACATTATCTTCTCCAAACTGCATTTTGCAGCTCTGAGATCTTTACATCTGTGCCTCTTAAATATCATTGAAGATGTTCTGCACAAAGAGCCCCCACCAACTCAATAGCAGTGTGCAAGGAGATGGACAGTTTAAGTGAAACTTTTCTAAAATTTCATGTTTTCCCACACAGTTTCCCTTGGGCTTCTTAAAGCCACGTTTAAATATCATTTTAAATGGCGTGAATTCTTACACCCATCTTGTTTTCTTTTTCTAACAAACTAATATTGGAAACCACTTTTGAGGAGACTGTTCTGTACATGTTATGTTTGGGCCTCTGAAGAAATCCCAAGGTAAGGCAGACCAGTGTCGTTGGTGCCGTTTTGCCGGCACTTTGGAGAGTTAGGCAGTGTGCAGAACAGCCCCTGCCTCCCCAGCACTAACACTGGCCTCCTGGAGAAATTACAGTTCCCATAGCCCTGGCTGAAGGATGTACCCTGGAAGTATCCTTGGGCTGTGTGTATGGTCCCTATTACTGCTTTATACTGGGTATGATGACAAGGCAGAACACACTCTTTCAGAAACTGAACTGGGGAAAAAGTTTAGTCTAAAAATTAAGTAGCTCCAGTCAAGCAACCAGCTGAGGAAAGTCTAGTCAAATGGGAGGATGGAGGAGAGCCCTGACACAGCACCAGTGGATGGAAGTTAAGGTCAGCCACACCGTGGCTAGGCAGACAGCATCAGTTCTCACATGTATTCACTCATACATACTTACTTACTTACGTACTAGGTAGCTGCTTTGCCTTAGATGCAGGGGTTACAGTACAGACACAACAAAAACTGGGCTTTTTGGATTATGTACTCCAGTGGGAGAACAGACTCATAATAAGCACAATAAGGAAGAAAAGCACCTGACTTGTCAGAAGACCATGCGTGCTGGATAGAACAGTGTAGCAAACAGAAAGTCCAGGGAGAGGAGTATGTTTGTTATAACTGGGCTGGGAAAGAATTCACTGAGAAGCTTCCACCGAGGAGGATGAGACAAAGCGGGTCCTTGGTGAAGATAAGACAAGCCTGGAGTTGGAGTGGACACAGAGGGAGCTAGGAAGGTGGGTCATCCTCATGGGGCAGGTGCCGTGGGAGAGGCTGTTAGGGGCCGAGCATTGAAAGCATGGCCCTGAGCCCTCCTCACACCAACCAAATAAGCTATGAGGTCCCAACTGTAGCACAGGACTTGAGGCCATCTTCCTATAACTGGCCTTTAGGAACAAAACAAAAAGCCAGCAGCAACAACAGCAACAAACAACTGCAAGAAAACCAGAAATTTAGGAGCTTTTCAGTGTGTCAAAATCAAAATTTGAAAAAGATCATCCTGAGTGAGGTATCCCAGAAGCAGAAAGACACACATGGTATATACTCATGGTATATCCACTCATTTATAAGTGGATATTAGACGGACATATAATATAGGATAAACATACTAAAATCTGTACACCTAGCCAAGCTAAGCAAGAAAGAGGACCCTGGATAAGATGATCAATCCTCATTCAGAAAGGCAAATGGGACAGACATCAGAAGAGGGAGAAAACAGGGAACAGGACAGGATCCTACCACAGAGGGCCTCTGAAAGACTGTACCCTGCAGGGTATCAAAGCAGATGCTGAGGCTCATAGTCAAACTTTGGTCAGAGTGCAGGGAATCTTGTGAAAGAAGGGGGAGATAGAAGAACTTGGAGGGGACAAGAGCTCCACAAGGAGAGCAACAGAACCAAAACTGGGCACAGGAGTCTTTTCTGAGACTGATACTCCAACCAAGGACCATGCATGGAGATAACCTAGAACCTCTGCATAGATGTACCCCATGGCAACTCAGTATCCAAGTGGGTTCTCTAGTAAGGGGAACAGGGACTGTCTCTGGCATGAACTTAGTGGCTGGCTCTTTGATCACCTCCCCCTGATGGGGAGAGCAGCCTTACCAGGCCACAGAGGAAGACAATGCAGCCAGTCCTGATGAGACCTGATAGGCGAGGGTCAGATGGAAGGGGAAGAGGACCTCCCCTATCAGTGGACTTGGAGAGGGGCTTGGGAGGACATGAGGGAAGGAGGGTAGGATTGGGAGGGAATGACGAAGGGGGCTACAGCTGGGATGGAAAGTGAATAAACCATAATTAATATAAAAAAAAACTAAAAAGAAAATTGCCTTAGTTGGATTGGGCATATGGCTCAGCAGTAGAGTACATGGCAAGCATCTACCGCTAAGGTCCTGGATTTGTTCTCCCAGTTGTGAAAAAAAAAAAGGTAGAGAAAGAAAATTGCTAAACTAGATGGCATTAATTTTAATAATGCACATTCAATATATCATTACATTTTAAGAAAAATGTTTAATAATTTTACAGAAATGATGGAGTATCTAATTTTATCATGTTTAGAGTTGACATTTTAATTTTCAGATCAAAATTTCTCTAGGCTAATGAGAGAGGTATAAAAATCAGGTCATCTT
Organism: Psammomys obesus; assembly: GCF_907164565.1. Taxonomy (NCBI): domain Eukaryota; kingdom Metazoa; phylum Chordata; class Mammalia; order Rodentia; family Muridae; genus Psammomys; species Psammomys obesus. Next base: position 7,606,336 of record NW_026585895.1, on the reverse strand, counting down.
TTAAAATTTTCCTCCGTGATTCAGAAGCTCCATAAGCATAACTTTTAGGTTGGAGGAGGCTGTTGGCTTCCTTTAGCCTCTTGCTGGTTTATCGTGCAAGCCGGTGACTTTGAGGGCTTCTCCCCCGCCCGCCCCCCCCGCAGAAGTCTTCCCCAACTGGCATAGCCTCTCTCTATGAGTGTCAGCTGGCTCTATTTCCCAAATCACAAAATGGTTTTCTTTCTTTTCTTTTAACAAACAAGCCAAATCAAACGGTAAGGAGTAGAATCTGTTTGCTGTTGTTGTTAATCATCAAAACCTTTTGAAACAAAACTGGCTTATTTTTCTAGTCATGAGGTCATAGGACTTTTTTTTAAGCTGGAAATGACACACACAGAGAGACTTCCTCTATTCCAATGTCTTCTTTTTCATGGAACACAGAGATATTAAGCAACAAAACCAACTCCAGAGTTAATAAACAAAATACCACAGACTAGAATTCAGACCTCCTGTTTACTAGTGACAGGAACAGAATATATGTAGATATTTGTATTACCATCTATATATGTGTAAATAGAAGTGTATAACTTAGAAATAATACAGTGTACCCCCTTAAGCATCAATAATGCTTTAAAGGTGTTAGGAGCCAAAATAAAATTTTAATCTGCAATTTCAATGAATAATCTCCTTCACTCTTAATGTAAGCTTTAGCTTGTACATTAAGGATGCCAAATGATGATCGGAATGTTTTAACAAATTGTTACAAATACTTCTGACAATATACAACACATCAATTGAATAGTAGGCTACCGCAAACTAATGAGGCTAATGGTTGTACACCCATCTCCAATACAGTTACTTCCAATAAATCCTGTTGGTTCAGTGTATGTTGAAATGGCTGTCTCTGGGTTCAAACTCCACAAGGGACAAAAGAATTTACACTGGATTCAAGTAGAAGGATGAAGGAATTCTAGGATAATCCTGGGCAACTCAGAGCCCTGAGGGGAAAACTGCATTTCTGGGATCTCAAAGACTCAAGAAAAGTCAGCATGTCTCTCATTGCCTCTCCTGTCACAGCTGTCCCTCTCAGAGGCCACTGCAGTCCATCCACCAGCAAAGCAGCCTGTAATAGATCACAAGGGCTGAGCTCCGAGGACCAATGGCTGCTTATCTTCTGCCTCATGATCTGGCTGATATTTTGGTTTTGTGAATGGCCAAACACTGTGGCTGGTGGGGAAAAAAAAATGGCTTGCAGGTGTGAAGAAAACATCTCCTACTACATAAGGAAGTTTATCCTTAAGAAGCTAGGAATACTGCCATAGCGAAAGGGGTACCAGACAAGTACTCTGCCATGGCCAGATATATGCCTCTCCAAGCAGACATCATTAGGAAAGGATTCTTGTGACATATTTTATATTTATATTAACCAACTACCAGACTTACAATGTAAATCATTCTCCGTCTCATTACTTCATATTAAGATCTTATACTAAAGAACTCATTTTCTAATTTGCTGATGCACACTTAAAATCCTGCCCCAGAAAAATCCTTCTATCTTGCTCGTGACAATTGTACGAAGATACCAGTTTTCTGACTTCATCAGACTGCTTTTACTTATTACTTGAAATATGTCTAAAAGTTTTAAGTCCAGATAATGTTTTATTCACCACTGAGAATATAAAAGACTCGATGGTCAAATTTAAGGTGCATAGCAAAATGTCCCACTGAAAAGGTGTTCTCTAAGTTACGGGGCCAGGTCCTGTACTTCCATGCCGTGCTGAATGTAGGGCCAGGTCTTAGACATCAGTAAATAAGAAAAGAACGTTAACGACCAGCTTAGCCCACATTACACACTTGGCTCCTCTTGTTTTCCTGATGTGCTCCAGCCATCAGCCTGCATAAAAGGTCGACGGTATTTACTGCTGAGATCAGGGGTGGTGTTCTGCTCTGGACTGGGAATTTCCAGCCTGGGGCCGGAGCCTGAATCGGCCTCTCCTTACCTCAATTCTCCGGTGGTCAGAAATGACTCCCTTGTTTATCTACTTTTTTTTTTTGAGCGAAACAGGGACAAACCACATTTGGAAGTGATCTCCACCCATGGGCAGCAGGCTTCTCCCATGTGTCACTCCCTCCAGCCGCCCTGGAGAGGTGTGTAAACTGTGGCCTGCTGCTGAATGGCAGCAGGGGAGTTCTGTGGATGAACTGAAGTCGCAGGAAGCGCTGTCAATGCAGCGGCAAAGAACTGATTTGGTTGGCTGGGTAAAGTGGAAGATGGAAAGAATTGCCTTTTGTATTAATCTTAACTTTCCCTCCCCCTCTGAATACGACATTATTATGTAACAAAGGGCCTTTAAGCAATCGCTTTCTTTTTTAAGTTGGCAATGGACAAATACAGACTGTGTCATCCTGGGTTGCAGCCACTTCTTAGGGTGTGGGGTTACTTGATTCTGGCACTGTGCATCAGTATAATCAAAACAAATTAGGTTCATGCCTTGTGGATACTGCGCTCAATTCGGGGAAAGAAAGAGGGAAGAGGCCTTTTCTTTGGGAACACACACAAGAGGAATTACTGCACGCACAGCACTTAACTACTTTATTCTAAACCTTAACTTTTTATATGAAAACCTTTCAAAAACAACAAGATGTATTATCATCATTCACAACGGTGAAGAAAAATAGTTTTGTTTTGTTTTTTTAAGACAGGGGTCTTATTACACAGCACAGCCTCGCCTTGAAAGTGTCATAATTTTTCTGCCTCAGCCTCACCGGAGCTGAAACTGCTGACCACAGTGCACAATTTTAAAAAATGTAATTTCTTTATCAAGACTTCTCCTTGTAAACTACAGCATCAAATTTAGAATGAGAGCTGCTGCTGCTGCCTGACTTAGCAACCAGATGAATAATACTTGGGCTCTTCTCTAAAGATGCTGTCCCTTACCTCCTTCCAAGAATATCTGCAGACATTCCAAGGCCTGTGTTCATGTCAAACTATTGCATTTAAGAAAATGCATGGCTCTGATGTTTTATGAGACACTTTTAAACATTTTACTTGAAAAGGAAGGGAGTGAGAAAGAAGCCTAAGGAAAATAAATTAAAAGATGTCTTTGTTCATGTGACCAAAATAGAGTACTCTGGTACTCTGGAAACCTGGGAACAAAAATGAGGATATCATGACTTTGCTTTCTGCCTAACTGACAGACAGTAGCCCAAACACACACTGAGTGCAACAGGATATACAGGAGAGCTGTAACTGAACGCCACACAAAATGTTCCCAGGACCCAGACATGAGTCACCGCCAGGTGTCTGGTGAAAGGTTTGCAGAGGCTTTGAACCTCAACTGAATATAAAAGAAAGAGCCAGAGCCATATAGACCGAGAAGAGGAAAGAGCAAATGGGAAGGCTGAGAAGCAGTGAAGAATGCCCTATCTCAAGGGGAGTTTTGAGTATTCTTGCTGTGGCTGAATGAGGGACACTTACGGGCATGATCAAAATGTGAAGGGCTTTTGGTACAGGTTTGAAAACAACCTGCAGACCCAGGAATGTTATGCAAATGACTGAAATCACATCAGATTCGGGGACTAAACACAGATGCTGTGAGTGACAGGTTGATGGCTTATGGGAGAACATACAGTCTCTCAAGCTATTGTACAAATTATAACCCCCAAACAATCAGAGAGAATGTTTCTTTCCTTACTCTACTCTTCCTAGTGATGAATATTCACAGTTGCCTTTTTTTTTTCATTTTTTTCGGCATGTATTTATGTGGGGCTCATGGTTGACAAATTGTATACAGAATTGAGAATACCACAGAAACTGAAATAAAAATCCTATATCTTGGAACTTGCACTGTGGTGAGGGGAGACAGAAAATATATTTAAAAAAATAAATCATGTGGCCAGTTATAATATAAATGATGTGGAGAAAAAGATAGGAGGACCAGATAGAGAATGGGAGATAAAATAGTATGATCTGCAAGGTTCCCCCAAATGGAGGCATTGAACAAAGGTTGGGGAAAATGAGGGTTGTTCAGTAAGAACACTTATCTGTGGGAAAAATACTTCCAGCAGAGAAGTCCGCCATAACCCCAACCAGAAGACTGCCTGGGTGGAGAGAACACACCTCCAGGGCAGCAGGTAGAGGAAATGGAGGAGGGGAAGACAGGAAAGGGTCTTTTAGGCAATTATGAGCAAAGAGTCTTCACCTCTCAGCAAGGCAAGACTAGCTGTATGGTGGTGGCTCACACCTTTAGTCCCAGCGCTCTGGAGGCAAAGGTGGGCAGAGTTGGAGGCCAGCCTGGCCTACAGAGCAAGTTCCAGGACAGCCAGGGCTACACAGAGACACCCTGTTTACTTTTTTTTTTTTTTTTTTTTTTACTAGTTGGAAACAGAGGAGTGATGGGTGGGGTTTATCCTTTTACAGAGTTTTCCATACAGCTAAATAGGTGTCAATGGGGGAGAAGCTTGGGAAGAGGGGAAAGCTGAGAAGGGAGAAGTACCACTCAAGATGGACCTGAAAGTGCCTTCTGCCTCAGCAGTAGCAACAAAGGTGGCAGGAAGTAATAGGATTCTGGTGTTATGTCAAAAAGAAAGCGCTGGGACTTTCTGACACTGCATATGGGGTGTGGAAAAGAGAAATTAAAAGAAAACCTAGAGAGAAGGGTAATGTTTGGGGCCTAAGCATTTAGAATGACAACATCCAACTTCCTATGGAGAAGATGGTGAGGGCATTTTGTCTAGGGGAGATAAACAATTAGGTGGCGTTGTTTCAGAAATGCTACCTTTGACCTTTGTCTACATACAGTTATTCATATGAGTCTAAAGATAAGAGGTTAGGGGGAGAACCGCCACTGAAATTTGTTGGTATAGTAAACAATGTGACCGTCATGAGATTCAGCAACAACTCAGCTCTAGGACATGGTGACTGAGAAGAGGAGGAGCAAAAGCGAGTCTGAGAAGCAGCAGCCAATGAGGTTGGAGAATGCGCTCTGACCCTACAAAAGAAAGCACCTTCCCAGAGAGGCAGTGTGAAACTGCTAAAACAACTAGCTGTTAGCCAGGGCTTTCCGGAGACACAGAAAGGTTTATTGTAAGGATTGGCATATGTGGTTATGGCAGCTGAGAAGACCAGCACATGCAGATAGGCCAGTGAGCAGTTCTAAACAGCCATGAAGAATCCATAGTGAGTTAAAGCCTTCCAAATTCTTTCTTGCTTAAACAAGACACACTTCTGAGCCACCCAAGTCTTGAGTTGATTGGGTGAAGTCCATCCAATCTGTTCTATTCAACATTTACTCTTATAGAAACATCTAGAAAAAAAAAATTGACTGAATAGCTGGCAACTACAAGCCAGCCAAGAATGATGCTCAAAAATAACTCTCCCTGGAAGGAATGGTGGCACACGCCTTTAATCCCTGCACCCTCCACACAGAGCTAAGTGGATCTCTGTGAGGTAAGCCTAGCTTGAACTATACAGGGAGCTTCAGGTCAGCCAGGGCTATACAGAAAGACCTTGTCTCAAAAATAAGTTGAAAGAAAGGAAGGGAAGAAGAGAGGGAGGGAGGGAGGGAGGGAGGGAGGGAGGGAGGGAGGGAGGGAGGGAGGGAGAGGAGGAAGAAGGAAGGAAGGGAGTAGAATTAACCAGGTCAGCCAGGGCCATGTAGAAAGACCTTGTCTCAAAAATAAATTTAGATAGATAGATAGATGATGGATGGATGGATAGATAGATAGATAGATAAATAGATAGATAGATAGATAGATAGACAGATAGATAAGAGGAGTTAGCTATGAAAGTGAGTTTTCTGAGACTGAGGTGGAGCATTATTGGTGATCTTAGGAAGCATAATTGTGATGAAATGATAGGAGTAGAAAGGAGAATTGAAAACAGGAAGAAAGTCTCTTTTGCTCCAAAACAAAAAATTCCATGTTCTTCTAGGGTCACAAGAGTTGTAGGAAAAACTGAAGAAGGGCCACAGTCTATCAAGGCAGACTGGCCTGATGCCAGCTGCATCCAGATAGGGAGCCTGATGGGGATCAGCGGAGAGCAGCTACCCCACGAAGGCCTGGACTGTGAAAGCGTCCCAGCAGTCCCAGAGAGCACCGCTCCATACGGAAGGAAAGATTTGGAACAACACATCTTCAGTTCACCTCTCCTGGGTTTCTACAGACCAAAATCAACTAAACATGATTTATAATCAGCAAGGAATACATGAGGGTATTAAGACAAACATCAGATTAATCCAACAGGAATTTCAAATCTTTGAGTTATCAGGCAAAGAATGTGAAACAACTCTTACAAAACACTGAAAGAAATAAAAGATGGAAACACCAAAATAAGCAACAAATAAGGCGTCCCTCTAAGACTGGGCACATTTGAAAACAGTCTAGAGGAATCTTTTAGAAACTAAAATTTAGAACTGCACAGATTTTAAAAACATCAATTGAGTAAAACATATGCTGGGGACAACTAAGCATAAATGCTAACAAACTGAAGGACAGAACAGAAGAAACCTCACAAGCTGCAGCTCAAAATAATAAGATAAAACATATGTAAAAATCAAATCTTGAAGCAGTCATGGAAGATAATCAGGACCGGACAGGGAAAGGACATTCACTCCACATGGCTAATGACAATTGCAGAAGCCAAGACTAACCTCCTGGCTCCTGCATGCTGACCTTGAGGCTGATCTTACATTCTTCTGATAACTAATTTCTTCTTTGAGGGACACAGAGAAGGGGGCTGGAGAAATGGTAGAGCTGGTGAAAGCTCTAATAGCACAAATATAATGTGTAAGCCAACATACTGCTGAAATGCCTGTGACTTGGAAAGTACTAAAATCTTCCCATTAATCAACCTTACCATGCGACACTGATATTGTCCTATACGTGATTTTGTTGTTGTTGTTGTTTACAAATGTGTTGGGTTCATTTGTCCTTTTATTTTTATTCTTTTGAGCTAAGATGATCTTTTCTCCTTCCACTTAGTGACAGATTTCTTATGTTGGAGTGGAGAGGTATCCCGACTGGAAATGACTATTGATTCTCCAGCCATCCACTCCTGCCCCTCCACTCAAGTGGTTCTTTCAAAAGATATCAGTGACTTTTGAATTACCACAGACAATGAAATTTCTTCCTCTCCTCTCTGTGTATAGTATTTGATATTGCTAGCCATTGCACTGGTTGGCTGTGTGTGTGTGTGTGTGTGTGTGTGTGTGTGTGTGTGTGAACTTGACAAAAGCTGGTGTCAACTGAGAAGAAACCTTAACCGAGAAAACGCCTCCATCCAATTGGCTGGTATCAAGTACGTGGGACATTTTCTTAATTGATGTGGAGGAGCCCAGCCCATGGGAAGCAGTGCCATCCCTGGGCAAGAGGGCAGGCTGAGTCAGCCAGTAAGCAGCGCTCATCCACCGCCTCTGCTTCTGTTCCCGAGTCCAGGGTCCCTCCTTGTGTTCCTGATTCAACTTTCCCTGATAATGGACTATAACCTGCAAGCCAAATAAACCCTTTCATCCCATGCTTTGGTCATGGCATGTCTGGAGGTGATTCCGGACACCATCGAGGAGACAATTGAGAACCACCACCACAAGCACAGAACAAGATGTCACCTCCTTGTGTCTCTTCTTATGAATATGTCTCAAGCTTAGGAATTAACCCCCAGCTCATTTTGAGGGATATATCAAAATATGGCCTTGAATATACTATGTAGATCAGGCTGGCTTCTGGTTGGAAATACCCCTGCCTCAGCCTCCTGAGTGCTATTTTACAGACATGAATCACCATGCCTGGCTGGAAATAACACTTTAGGAAGAAGATGGAGGATGAGTTTGAGGTAGCACTGGAGGAAGAAAACTAACTTTAGGTTTTGAATTAAAAAAAACAAAACAAAACAAAAATCAGGCGAACTAAGAAGAGGGCAGCTGGGTATGGAAGATGGTGAAGTGAGCAAATGGTGGTCCTGTTGAGAGGCAAATGGTAGAAAAGGCAGAGGAAGGGGGCCAGGCGGGTGCTTCAGAGATGAAGAGTATACGCGGGGTGGCTGCCTCCATCAGTGTCGACTCCAACTGATAACCATGGATTTCTTTTAATGCTCTTGCTCTTGTTGATTTTAGAATATTGATCCTCACCATAAGATACTTAGTTTTCATTGCAGATAACTACAAAGACATTCTAAACATAAAAAGCAAAACCCATCAGGAATCTCATTATGCAGATATATTTTTAAAAAACCCAAATTGTGAATACAGGCCCATTTTTTTTTAAATTGTCTCATACCTTATATATAATATTGTACCTTGCTTTTAACATTTGACTGTGTGCCATGAACACCATTCTACATACAAATGATCTTGGCATGTAAATTCTAATGGCTGTACAGTGTCTTATAAATGAACTGCAGTTTTTAAATATTGGTGAATATTGCAATTATCTCATTTTTCTATCAGAAATTATGCTGTAATGAACACATTTGTGTATAATCCTATGTGGTTTTGGTTATTCCCTGAATAAATGCTCTTAGAGGTGAGATTATACTGTCAAATTTAAGAATAGCTACAAAGTATCTTTATGTGCACAAACTACTTTACAAGTACTTTGTTCCAATTGAAATTCCCATTAGCACTTACAACTGTATTTTTTTAAAATCTTTTCTAAGTGAATAGGCAAAGTTTTTTTCCTACTAATTTGCATTTTCTGAATTATAAATTAATGCATGTATTGACATTTTTATTTGTATTTTATTTTCTTAATGTCTTTTCAGTACTTTGATAGTTTTTTTTGTAGTTTTTCTCTTGTGGAGTATTAGCTCCCTATATACCAAGATTACTGATTTTGTCAGGATGCTTGTTTGCAGAAATTGACATATGAAGCTTTCTGCTGCTCTGCAAATAAATGTTATTATTTTTGGCTTGGGTGGAACCTTGATTTACCTTCCAAAACTTGTCTCTTTTGATGGTGGTGATAGTGCTTTGTTCTGCTTCTGATTCCCAGCCCATTACTCTGTGTTATTGAGCTAATACTTACTTCTTCTAATAGACTTGCACAATCTTTGGCCCTTTTGACAGTGTGTTTGCACTCTGAGACTGGGTCTATGTAAGTGCTTCAGGATTTTTACATATGGATGCTCTTAATGTAAAAATATTTTTAGTAACTAAAAGGATATCTTAATTTCTGAAATAAAAGGAGAATGACAAATGTCATTATTAGCATATCATCTATCTATCTATCTATCTATCTATCTATCTATCTATCTATCTATCTCCTATTTGTCTATCTGGTGTTTTTAGGCAGGGTCTCTCTACACAGTCCTGACTGTATTGAAATGCACCATGTAGACCAGGCTGGCCTTAAACTCACAGAGATCCAGCACTGCCTCTGCCTCTTGAGTGCTTGGGATTACAGATGTGCACCACTGGCTTTTTGTTTTGACAAAATAATGTGAAACTCTGATATTTATCAATTATTTTTATTCTCATTCTAAGGAAAAAGTATGGTCGTTTAAGTAACATCTTATTTTGTTGAAATCACTTGCTCAGCTCAGATTTCTTTTGTAAAATTGCAGACACATGGAATTTAACTATGATGACTGCTCATCATTGATGGGCACTGTAAAATTTAATGTATTTTTTTAAACTTCCTTGATATATGGCAACAGAATGTAATCCTCTGTGGCTCTGAGCCTCACTCATTTATTCATTCATTTAGCTTCATTCATTCACCAGTGAAAACTGAACCTCCCAAATATGCTAAGCTCTGCGCATTACAGACTCTGTTAGCTGATATGTTTGTAAGTGTGTAGCTGTGTTTGGATGTATAAAGAACAAGAGTCCTTTACATACGTATTGCATTGTTTGTTTCAGAACTCGGTCTGAATGTATGCAGAGTTTATGTCCACTTAAAACTAAGTGAGAACTAGCTTCTTGTTCTTTGTAGTTCTCAAGTTGGGCTCACATCCACTAATGCATGTGAGCAGTTCTCTGAGACACAGACGGCTCAGCTCCCAACCCACCTAATAGATAAAGAATACAGTGCTGTGAAGATTGAGTTACTTACTAAAATATAAGAAGCTGTTTAGTGACTCCCAGAATTGGATCCACGCCATTGTCCATCTGTAAAAATTAAGTGGAAAAATTTTTGCAAACCCGTTTCTCTTTTAGAATCCCATTATGTCACTTCTAGAGTCATTTCTAGACTCTTTCCAAGGTCTAGAAATGTTATCCACACATGGATCAGCTTTAGCACTGAAAATAAATTCAGATCTATCTGTGTACTCTCGTGGCAGCATACTTTTGTTTCTAAATCTGCACAGCTAATATTGTACACACAGACAATAAGCACAATTAACGTCTGATTTCTTGAACGTTGTCACCATATAAGAATTCATATATGTTTGGAAAAATAACCTGTATGTCAGAGAAGCTTTTATGCTATGAGGCTTTATTAGAGGAACCACGGGAAAAAGGATGCTGTCTGGCACATACCAGCGAGGGGTGTGGCCACTCAGTGCTTACCTATTCATTCTCCTCTTAAGGACTGTGAATTTGGATCCTACTTTCTGCCCTAAATATGAAAATGCTTGACACACTCAATGCAGCTGGTGTATTTCCAGAACAGTTGGATATTTGAGCTAGTTTATGTGACGAGAAAGCGCTAGACGGCCGTTTTCTCATTTGGCATTTTTCCACCCCTCTTGCCAGCCACTCCCAAAGAATGCTGGTTCTACAGGAAATGAGGCTCTGAGGTAGGCCAGGGTAAGCCATTTATGATTGAACATTTTCAATAAGATGGCTCATAGACGAACAAATAGAATGAAATCTTTCTCGCTTGCTGTTGTTTGATTGAAAACAACTGAAGTCCCAGAAACACAAAGGACTCTGATGTCTGATGCAATCCGTCCAGGAACACAAGTTGGCTGCCTCAGCTGGAGACTTTGTCTACCTGCCCACATTTTCAGCCATGAGGGGAAATGCCAACAATTCAGCAGACCTAAACTTTCCAGCTGGGATACTGCCCAGTCCTTTCTTCTCATAAAATAATTGTCGTGAGGCGCAGAAGGATACCCTGATAAAACTTACACGTTTCCCTATGAGAGGAAAATATGTATATATATTTCAGGGTTCAGTGTCTTCAGGACCCATCAAAGGTCTGATATATCATCTCTCCCAAAGCCCCTTCTAGGCCATCTTTGCTGAGTTCCCTGGACACAGAGGATAAGATGGAAGGCTGCATCTGGGCTTGGGAGTGCTCTCAGGAGATCCATCTGTGAAATAGTGCTGCAGAGGGAGAAGCCAAAAACAAAACAAAACAGTCAGTTACAAACAAATGAGGCCTCAACCAGTTGTAAGTGGGGCAGATTAAGGGTGGGGACCAGGCCTTTGCGGTTCCGAATTAGCCAGTCATTGGTCATGGCTGCTTCTAGGGAGAGATATGGCCCAAAGAAGAAAGTTTCCCGGTGAAGGAGACCAGGGAAAGGCGCTTTGTGGCCTGCACCAGTCTCGGGACAGGATCCAGATGGGCTTCCAACACGTGTACTAAAATGAGGCCTGCACAATGTGACTCCTCTTGCAGCCCCTGACCTCACCCCTCTAGTGGTATCCTTCCTTGTTCCTGACCCCAGGCTCTTAACTCAGGTCCTTTGTTCTTTGAGGTTCCTCTCTTATTTATTTATTTATTTATTATTTATTACAATTTATCCACTTTGTATCCCGGCTGTGCCACCCTCCATTGTCTCTCCTCCCAGTTCCACCCTCCCTCCCTCTTCTCTCCTTATGCCCCTCCCCTAGTCCCCTGATAGGGCAGGTCCTCCTCCCCTTCTATTTGACCTTAGCCTATCAGGTCTCATCAGTACTGACTGCAACATCTTCCTTTGTGGCCTGGCAAGGCTCCTCCCCGCCCAGAGAGAGGTGATCAAAGAGCCAACACAATTCTTTACAGACCTTGAAAGAACTATTCTCAATTTCATATGGAAAAACAAAACAAAACAAAAATCCAGAATTGTTAAAAAACAAACAAACAAACAAAAAAACAAAACAAAAAAAAAAACAACAACAACAAAAAAGAACTTCTGGAGGTTTCTCCATCTCTGATCTCAAGCTATACTACCCAGCAACAGTAATAAAAACAGCATCGTACTGGTGTAGAAACAGAATGGTGGATCAATGGAATTGAATGAAGACCCAGAAAAAAACCCCACACACCTACGGATACTTGATTTTTGACAAAGAAGCCAAAACCATACAATGGAAAAAAGACAGCATCTTCAACACATGGTACTGAGGTTCTCTTTTTGAGGTTCCTAAAGTGATTGTCTATCTGCCCCAGCCTGCTGGGTTTACACATTGAAAGTCTTTTATTCTAGAAAACTCCCAGAGCCCAAACACACTTACACTGATCATCTGAATCTAATTTCTCTGCAGAGATTCATATTTCCCTCCCTCGTGCCCTTCAGCACTTGTTCAGATATTGTCTTCCTTGTCCATCCTTTTAAAAATTGCACTCTATTGCTTTCAAACACACCTTCAACTTCCTCTCTTAGTTTCCTTACTTCCCATAGTGTGCAGCAACTTCTAATACATTCTATTACATCTCTGCTTTGTTTCCGTTAGGAATGTAAATCCCATCATGACACTTTTTGGTACATACTAGACCCAAGGTTAGTATGTGTTAAAGAGATAAGATAAATAAGCGTATCTATTTTTTCAAATATCTATTTTGTCTGTATGAATGTTTTGCCTCCGTGTATGTATGTGCCTGGTCCACGCAGAGAGCAGAAAAGGGCATTGGACCCCCTGGAAGTGGAGTTGCAAATGGTTGTGAGCCACTGCATGGGTGCTCAGAGTTGAGCCCAGGTCCTTTGCACGAGTAACAAGTGCTTTAAACCACTGAGCCATCTTTCTAGCCCTAAATAAGTATATCTAATAGGTTATAGAATAGCCATAGTTGATGGTGAGTAAAAAATATATGTTGGCTCCTAATGACTAAAGTCATTCAGATGATAATAATTTATCATTGTTAATTATTTGGTAGTTATGCTTGTGGAAGGTCAAATTGATCACACACCCACTGGCTTGCAAAAGACCCTCAGATCTACAATGTATTGTATCTGATGCAGAAGAGATTTGAAATGAAGTTATTCTACTCGGTGGTTGGTGGCAATTGCATGTCATCTTTGAATTATGTGAAATAGCGAATTACTTACTTAGAATGTACAATTTGAAAAAGAAATGGGATAACCTCATGGATTGACAGCCTAGCCCACCACAGCATTACTATAAGATAGTGTCATATTCCAAATAATAAGCAGTGGCTCCCAACAGCGATGAGACTGAAATTTCAAAAGGCGTGAAGCCAGAGCATGAGATTTCTGTCATCCTCGGTAGCCCATGTTTCCTTCAGCAAGGGCAGAGGAACAGAAAGGTATCAATTTGGAGATATAAGTATTTATTTGTACATGAAAAAAGGTATTTTAGAAAATATAATGTTCAAACAAACATTTCCATTCCATGAAACATCAAAGGTGTAAGAATCCTATTCCTGAGAACTCAGCCCAAACTGAGTTCTAAGGTGCTCTAAGGTGAGTAAAATTTGATAAGAAATATGAAACCGTGTGTTCTGGCATCTTAATTGCGCTTCAGAGCTTTGGGGTTTTGTGGGTAATCAGCACCCCTCCAGCCCTTTCATCACCTAATCTTTAATATGAACAGACAACTATTCTCCAACTATGGGGCAAATTTTTTAAATCAAAGATACAGAAAAAAAATTTTTCATTTTATTTCTCAAATGGTTTATCTTGAAGGGAGAGAGAAAGAAGGAGAAAGAGAGAGAGAGCACTAGTTGGTGCTGGGAGTAGGCCAGCCGTGGACTATGTGCTTAGCATGCATGAGCACATTGCATTATGAGAAGAATTATTCCCATGATTTATACATGGATTCCTGTCCAGTGTGACAGTTCAGAATCTAGCTCTATTAGCTGTTTGCAGAACCATCGAGGGAGCTAATTAACCCAAAGACTTTACCTGAAAAGCCTGTGGTTACAGTACAAGGCCCAAACGCTCACTGTCTCAGTCATATTTTACTTCTTTGTATTTAAAAGGCAATGGTTCAAAAGTTTATTGTATCTTTGTTGCAATTTTATTAAAAATTGCAATATTTTGCTTTCATGCTTCCTGAGTTTGTTTACTTTATTTTGCAAGTTGTAACTTAAACTCTAACTTAAAAGACTGGAGGACTCTATGAAGTTTTTTTTTGTTGTTTTGTTTTGTTTTCTTTTTAAGACAGGGTTTTTCTGTGTAGCCCTGGATATCCTAGAATTAGATGTGTATACGAAGCCGGCCTCAAACTCAGAGATCTGCCTTCCTCTGCCTCCCAAGTGCTGGGATGATTAGGGACTGAGAGTTCGTCTCTCAGGGTAAAAGCATTTGTCATGGCCCCTGGAGCCTGACAACCTAAGTTTGACCCTCCAGAACCCACAAGCTGGAAGGAAAAAACTGACTTCCACACGTCATACTCTGAACTACAGACATGCTGTGGCTTGCATGTATGCACACATACATACACACACATATGCACACAAAACACACAGATACATAGATAGATAGATAGATAGATAGATAGATAGATAGATAGATAGATAGACAGATAGATAGATAGATAAAAGAGCTTAGATGTTATTAGCATGGCCATTTTGTTTCTTCATTTTGTTAAACAGTGACGATTTCCTCCAAACTGAAGTCACTTCATTTCCAGAGCTGAAGTAACTGGTTTTTCTAGATTCTTGCCTTCTACCTGCACTGACCACCTGCCGAGAGCTGATCACAGGTAATTGATTTATTGATCATCTGACATTCTTCGGCTCACCCCTTACCTTGCTTCCCAAGCCACCCGTATCAATGGCTAACCACAGACCCAAACAGGAGGAAAGATTTAGCTCCTTTCCCTCTTCCCTCTTTCTGCCCTGTAACTACTGGACTATAAGCAGACAATGGACTACTGCCCCCACAGGCAGGCTTTTCCCAAATAAAGCCTGGGCTCTCCTTCAGTTTCTCATCCCTCTCTCTGTCTTTCATTCTTGTCACAGTAGCATTAAGGGAAGACTATTTGCTTCTGGTCAAGAGAATGAAATATGTGGTCTCCATAGAGACCTAACACTCCAGGCGCATAGATCAATCAGCAGGCTAGAGGACCACCCCTCAGGAAGGCAGATCTACCTGAAGCCATGTTAAAGAGATGGGAGGAACAATTATCCTTTTAATTCAGTAATGCACCTTTCCTTTTCAGAATTCCTGACCCCAGTGAGGTCCCTGACAGAGTTGCAGTCATGCAGTTTTAAAATCAATTACTCAGAAAAGCATAGCTCATTCACCAAGATCCACCAGCCTCCCACAGCTGGTGCTAAATGGACATGCTGCCATGGCCTGCACCTTCTCTTTTCTAAGTACGCCTTCCCAAACACGGCGGGCTTCACTGTTCCTCCAAAGCATCTCTCCCAGCCCTGTGGCTGCCTGTCTGCTAGTGCTGACTTCCATGTCAGCCCAAATCAAAGAACATGATGTTCTCTCCTGCTCTTCTCTGTCTCCCTCTTCCAGCACCTGCTGAGACTTAGAGCTTGCCTGTTTGGAAATTTTTCTTTCAAACTCCAATAAAAGTGTCTACAAGCTTCCTTTTAAGTTTGCCATTAAGTTCTTACACTGACAAGATTAAAAACCCCAAGAAGGGACCTTGATTTCCTGGGTAACATGTGGAGATCCTCTGACGAGATTTCCCAAAATTTCAGGTTCTAGTCCTTGTGGATACCACACGGGCTATCCGACATCTACGCTTCCGCCACTCAAATCTCACAGTTCTCGCGGTATGACAGTGCATAAAGACAGAGTGTTCAGAATAGGTGGTTAAGTTAAACAAGGTGGCAGGGGAGACTCTAATCTGCTTGCGCATCTTTTGGGTATACCGGATCTTGAGGAAGCGCCATTCCTAATTGTCTGAGAAAGCGCCAGATTGATTTCCAGCATAGTTATACAAGTTTACATTCCCACCAGCAGTGGAGGAGGGTTCCCCTTTCTCCACATCCTCTCCAGCATGTATTGTCACTTGAGTTTCAGCAGCTTTATTTGTAACAGCCAGAACCTGGAAACAACCCAGATGTCCCTCAACAGAGGAATGGATACAGAAATTGTGGTATATTTACACAATGGAATACTAACTCAGCAATTAAAAACAAAGAAATCATTAAATTTGCAGGCAAATGGTGGGATCTAGAAAAGATCAGCTTGAGTGAAGTATCCCAGAAGCAGAAAGACACACACAGTATATACTCACTTTTAAGTGGATACTAGACATATAATATAGGATAAACCTATAAAAATCTGAACACCTAAAGAAGCTAAAAAAGAAGCGGTTCTGGGGTAAGATGATCAATCCTCACTCAGAAAGACAAATGGGATAGACATTGGAAGTAGGAGAAAACAAGAAACAGGACAGGAGCTTACTACAAAGGGCCTTTGAAAGACTCTACCCAGCAGTATATCAAAGCAGATGCTGAGACTTTGGGCAGATTGCAGGGAATCTTATAAAAGAAGGGGTAGACAGTAAGATCTGGGGAGGACAGGAACTCCACAAGGAGAGCAACAAAACCAAAATAACTGGGCAGAGGGGTCTTTTCTGAGACCGATACTCCAACCAAGGACCATGCATGGAGATAACCTAGACCCCCCACTCAGATGTAGTCCATGGCAGCTCAGTGTCCAAGAGGGTTGACTAGTAAGGAGACTGTCTCAGTGGCTGGTTCTTTGATCACCTCCCCCTGAGCGGGAAGCAGCCTTGCCAGGCCACAGAGGAGGACAATGCAGCCAGTCCTGATAAGAACTGATAGGCAAGGGTCAGATGGGAGGGGAAGAGGACCTCCCCTATCAGTGGACTTGGAGAGGGGAATAGGAGAAGATGAAGGAGGGAGGGTGGGATTGGGAGGGAATGAGGGCGGGGACTATAGCTGGGATACAAAGTGAATAAACTGTAATTAATATAAAAAAGACAAAAAAAGAAAATACACACAAAAAAGGAGCCTAGTCTAATGTAGAGTAAGCCCAGGGGCTCTGCATAGGGGACGCTAAGTATACGGGCCCCTTTGTGTGAAGGTAATGGGTGTCACATCACTATCTCAGGTGGTCTGGCGTGTCCGATAAGTTTATGGGCATGAACTAAGGACACAGCGAGCAAGCAGACCTCCTACAGGGCAGGAGAGGCCTCAGGAGAGACTGAACTCTATCATATCTCCTCACACTTCGGCCTCCGAGCTGTGGGAAGTTTAGGGTGTAAGCCACCATCCTACGCTTTGTTGCTATGGCAGCCAGGGCAGATTGATGCTATGTCTGTTTAAAATGCGGTAGTTGTCGGCTTTCATTATAACAAATATACCACTTCCCTTACAGTCCTGGACGGAGGCGCAGTTTCATTTTTGTTTTCTGTTTTGAACACGCTGGCCCAGTGTCTGCCTGAGGTGTGTCTGGAAGCATTCTTCATCTCCCTCCTCTACACTTCTCTCTTCATATCCTGCCTTTGTCCCATACCAGCTCTTCCCTTCGTAGGGGTTTTGAAATGACCCCATGCTGCAACCAGGAGTCTTGGGCATATGAAATGGGGAGAGGGTATGTTGTTTTCCTTGAAATAGAAAGAGGATGCTGAGTGGGACTAGGTAGCGCCTCATTTCCTGAAGAGAATGGCATCCTTTCTTGCCTCGTCCACACACTTATTTAAGCAGACTTTTGGTTAGCTCAACTCCTCACCATTTACCAATTTTACATTTCATCACATTTTTATGCATCTTATTTTCTCCTCCTTGCAAACACATATTTCTCGTTTCTCTCCAAGTCCTATAGCCACTGTTTTGGAATGAACTTTCCTATCTGGGATCTTACCTGTGGAGACTACGCTCCACTCTAAACTACTCCTATTGAAAGACAAATAAGGTATATATTCGCTTATATAGACCTACAAGATAAAATAAACATAATGAAGTCTATACACCTAAAGAAGATAAACAAGAAAGCAGACACGAGGTAAGATGATCAATCCTCACTTAGAAAGACAAATGAGATGTGCATTGGACATATGACAGGAGTCTACCGCAGAAGGCATCTGAAAGATCCTACCAAGCAGCGATTCAAAACAGATACTAAGACTCATAACCAAACCTTCAGCAGAAGGGCAGTTAGTAAGACAGGGAAAGGATAGGAGCCCCACAAGGACCAAATATATCTGGGCACAGGGGGTTTTTCTGAAACTGTTTCTCCAACCAAGGACCATGTATGGATATAACCTAGAACCTTTACTCGGACGAAGCTCATGGTAGCTCAATAACCAATTGGTTTCCCATAGTAAGGGGAACAGGGACTATCTCTGACAGGAACTCAATGGCAGGCTCTTTGACTCCCTACCCCCCAAGGAAGGAGCAGTTCTGCTAGGCCACAGAGGAGGACTTCGCAGCCAGCCCTGAAGATACCTGATAAAACAGGGCCAGACGAAAGGGGAGGAGGTCCTCCCCAGTCCGTGGACTTGGAAAGGGGCAGGGAGAAGCTGAGGGAGGGAGGGTGGGATTGGGAGGGAATAAGGGAATAAGCTGGGATACAGAGTTAATAAAATGTAACTAATAATAACAAACAATAAAAAAATAAAAATAATAAAAAAAATAAACTACTCCTATTGTATGAGAGTTTGAAAGTGCTCAGTGTGCATGAACACAAACTTTCAAACAATGCCTTGCTTTGGTGACTCTGTTTTCCAGGATAACTACTTGCCACATTTTGTTATGAAATATAAATGATGCAGGGCAGGGACATTCCAAGATGTGCCCCGGAGGAATTACACCATGTAATAAATATGGTGTAAAAAGATTTATTGGGGGAAGGGAGAGGAGGGCCTGGAGAAGGGGTAATACAGATAAGGGAGCCATGAGGGCAGAGAGAGGGGACAGAGAGGGAAGGAGGGGGGGAGGGAGGGAGGGAAGGAGGGAGGGAGTGAGGGAGAGAGAAAGAGAGAATGCAGAAACAGAGAGAGCTAGGACAGACAGAGAGCAAGCCAGGTTGGCTTGGTCCTTTTATCTGGCCGTCCACACCTGGGGGCACCTGGCAGCAGCAGATGATAACATAAGACATTGCTAGGTCCCTGAGGGCAGGCCAGCAGAACTGCCTGCACACTAACACTTTTCAGATGAATATGTTTAGGAAGAAAAAATGATGCTGAGTCTTGTTTGTGCAAATAGACAACAACCATCTGTTTGCCACAAAGCACTGTACAAGATGGGTAACTAACTTAGCTATGCAGCTAAAGCACCACCTATGAACTTCCCAAATTAAAGTAGGCATGCAAGGGTACTTGAGCATGTCAAAGCATATCAGGAAAAACATTCATGCCCATGAACTTATTGAACACACCAGACCACTTGAGATACTGATGTGACACCCATTTCCTTCACACAAAGGGGCCCCTATCTGAGTTAGGGTGCCACCCACTGGCCCTCCACCACCGCGCCCAGTGCGCACATTGTAGCATGGAATTGACATTGATGGGCAACCACTTCCAAAACCGTGTCCCCTGAGACTTAACCTAGTTTGATTTCCCCCATGGGAATTGCCCTTTGTGCTTCCTTTGTGCTGTGGATGAAATCTGTGCATTTCCTTAAGCCAGCCCTGTGCTTCACCTTCAGCGAGCTTTATCTGCTTCCAACAGCTCCGATTAGTTTCTTGATTTTCAATCTTACCTTACAGGTTACATATGGTGAGTCTGTCTGCATTTGTCTTGATGAGAACAGGAGATGGAAAGGAAGGGACGCCCCCCCAACCCCCAGAAGACAGCAGCTGGGTGAGTGTCTTTTCTAGAGTTAGAGATGTCAGCAGAGAGCTCTGTCTCCTGCTTCCTTGTCAGCCCTTGTCTCTGGAGGCTGCATGTGAGAACACGGCTGTAACTGCAGCAGGCGCCTGAATGCTCAGCATTGAACTGGATGCACAGGTTCATTGCCTTCTCATGGCTTATGCTGGTTTCTGCTGCAAGATGTACAGTGTTCTTAGACCAGCAGCTTGAAGGTGTCCTCCCTCCTTCCCTTCATTCTTTCTCCCTCTCCCTCCTTCCTTCCCTCCCTTCTTCCTTCCCTCGATCCCTTCCTCCCTCCCCTTCCTCCCTCTTTCCTTCCTTCCTCCTTCCCTTTTTCCCTTCCTTTCTCCCTCCCCCTTTCCTTCCTTATTTTCCCCTCCCTCCCCTTTACCTCCCTCCTTCCCTCCCTCCCTCTTTACTTCTCTTCCTTTTCCACCATTTTCTTTCTCTCTTCCTCCCTCCCTTTTAAGATCCATGTATAATAAGCTTTTCACTAGAACCCTTCCTCTGTTGTCAAGGAAATTTATATTTTGAATTCCCAAGGACCTTAAAGCCACTGTCATAGGGCTGCATTGGGAACTGTTGTTTTACCCCACCCCCAAACCAAGCTCACTAAGAGCAGAGAAAGACTCTGTCACTCTCAAAGACACCTTGGTGTTTTCTGTCAGCATCAGCTGTATGCTTGCTCTGGCCTTCACCAATCTTTGGCCTCTTGAACACATGTGTCTCAACTCTGTGACATATATATGTGCACACATATTGTATGTTCTGTGGGAGGCAAGCCTCTGTTGGCACATGAGTTACCACAGGGTTTGCAAACTTTGGGGCCTCCCAATGTTGTGTGAGGCTACAGAGCTAAGTGTGGTTATCTCTGTGTTCCTGGAACACAAAAAAAGGCGAACTACTGACCTGAAGGCTAAGCTCTGTCTGGCACCGGAAAAACTCAGCACTAACCTAAATATAAGAAAATCAAGTCTCCCAATTGAAACAGTCTTTGCTGAGAGAAGGGAGGGTCATTCAACCCCTGGAGTAAAGAAAACACAGGATCCAGGAAATAAAATTTACAAGGCCTAGGATGCTACAAAAAGTTCCAAGAGTCACAAAGTCCCACCCTCCTTGCAAGGCTACATTAGAAGTAAAGTCATTGGGGTGAGAAGAAACTTTCTGATTGCCAAAGTTGAAGTCATCACACACACACACACACACACACACACACACACACACACACACACAC
>NW_026585895.1:7519279-7585260 GCF_907164565.1 Psammomys obesus | reverse complement strand
CACACACACACACACACACACACACACACACACACACACACACACACACACACACATACACATAGGTCCCCTGCCAAGTCATGCCAGAAGCTTCAAGGATGCAGCGTTCATGAGTCAACACCCATGCTGAGGTGAGCTTTTTGTGACCCCAATAACCTCACTCTTCACAAAGTTAGACTTGTGTGGTGGTGTGGTGGTGTGGTGGTTTGAATGAGAATGTCCCCCACAGGCTCATCTGTTTGTACTCTCAGTTCCCAAATGATGAACCCTTTGGAAGGCCTGGGAGATGCAGGGTGGGTGTGGCCTTGTTGGAGCCGGTGTGTTGCTCAAGCTGGGTTCTGAGGATTCAAAAGCCCAGGCTCCACCCAGTGTCTCTCTCTGCCTGTGGATCAGGATGTAAAGCTCTGAGCTAGTGCTTCAGCACCAGGCCTTTCTGCATCTCACCATGATGATCATGGACTACCCCTCTGAGACAATAAGCAAGCCTCCAGTTAAATGCTTCCTCTTCATAAGAGCTGCCTAGGCCATGCTGTCTTTCACAGCAGTAGAACAGTAACAGATATATGGAATCGTTTCTTAAACTTCCGTCTGTGCCCTATTTGGCACAGACATGTGTGACCTTTGTTCACAGTCCTCTAGGAAAGGCCACACAACGCTGTGTGTATGTGATGTACTAGTTAAAATCAGTCATGAAAAATTGGGATAAAGACCCTGTGACTGTTAATATCTACCAAGTGAATCTAGTAAGTAATACTGGGTGAACTAAAACCAGCGAAGTTGACATATCTCGTGGATTTGCTATTAACCGATACGTTTCAAACGTTTGGAAAAACATAAAAATGTCCATTCGCATTGCTGTCATAATGTGATCATGACACTAACCATTTCCACCTATTAGAAATTATACTACAAATGGGCAAACAGTAAGCACTCCATACATGATTGATTGATGAGTGTATGACATGAGAAGATATCCTGACAGTTTCTAGTTCTCTCCATTCTTATAACTGTGGCTCTGGTCTAAGCTTAATCATGTCTTTTCTGGATCATGAGGGGGGATTGCTCTCTCCATGCCCATGTTCCTGATAGTCCATTCTCTACACAGCAGCATTGGCTTCTTAGAGAGAGAGAAACATGATCATCACTGTCCATTTCACTAGGTACATATTAAGATTTTAAATACAATGGCCTTCTTGGCTCTTTGTAGTCTGCCTCTAACCCAACTCACCCATTCCATCCTGTCACCTGATGTGCCTCAAACACATCTAGTAGGGCCCCATATTTAGACCTTCGCACAAGCCATTCCCTTTGATGCGTTTTTCTATTATGGGCTTCCTTGGGTTTGGCTTGACATGACTCCAGCCATCTTGAGTTGCAAATGCCACAACCGCCAGGGCTGTACCAGAATAACTGTGGTCAGTTTTCCCCACTTACTTTCCCAGCAAACTATAAATAGATAAAAACCATGACAGTGATATGTGAAGCTTACAGCTGGATCCTGGGATCAGCAGTGTGTCTGACTCTTTGATATTAGCTCTTCAAGATCATATTACTGGTAATAAAGCCATCAACAAACCACACTGTTGGGTTATGAGGTGAGAGAGCAATTAGAAATTGACTATGTGAATAAAAACCATCCAAATAACAAAGAATTGTCTCTGTTCCAAGGAGAGAAGGGACTGAAAGAGCATCAGAGATCACAGGACAGAGGGTGGACACGGAAGGGCAACCCGTGGAAAGGGCTAAGCAGATACAGACTGAGCCGTAGATAAGTACAGGGGAGCTTGGGGAGCAACAGGGAGAGAAGGGCACACAGTAGCCTCTCCAGAAGACAGCTGGAAGACCAGCAGTGCCAGACCCAAGTGCAGGACTCAACTCCAGTTGGGGATTCCAGTCGACTCTTCTGCCATGGTGTGTGGAGAGGACATCTGTTTATATTCCTCGCGACTCAGAGGGTTGCTGTGAAGTGCTATTGTGAGTTATTTAATGCTGAGCTAATCAAGTCATCGGGCCTGAGGTCAAATCTCCAGTCTCAAAGTTAGAGACAGAGGTGTGTGTGTGTGGGCGGGGGGGGGGGGGGGGACACCGAAAGCGGGAGAGCTGATGCACAGCAGTCCATCTGGGGTGATGTAGGTGACATCTCTGTCCACAGTGGTAGGAGCTGCGCCTATCACCTGAGGGTACGTGCCGCGTCTGAGGTCAACAAGCAGCCCAACCTCTGGAAACACTTACCTGCCTCAAAGCAGTACTGGGTAAGACCGGGAATGACACAGCTCCATCTGAGTGTATGCCTTCCGCAGCTTCTTCCTTCATCCCGAGCTGGTTTTAAAGATGAATCCTCGCCCACCAGCCCAGGCTCTCTGTTTGCTTCCCTCGCTCAATCCATCCGGGAGGTACCTTTCCTTCTGTTGGCACGCTAGCCATCTCGGGGCTCGCAAACGTGCTGGCCTGTCAGTGGAGTTGGGGACTGCAGAGTTGAGCGTGGCCAGCAGAGGATCCCAGATTGCACGGAAGGGAAGCTACTGAGGTGAAGACTAAGTTGTGTCAGGGAAACTCAGTTCTGGCTGAAGGCAAGAGGAGGAAGTCCCAGACTTCACTGCACCTCCCAGCCCACCCCTCTGTAGGAGCCGAGTGTAGAGAACCCAGAAAGAAACTTCTGGATTTGGTTCTCCTGGTTTGTCCTCCTTCCCTTTATTTCCCCACAGGTCTCCCCTTAGTACTACATGCAACAGTGGTTTTGAAGTTACTGTTTTATTCTATAATACTTTTATCGATTCTTTGGGAATTTCATACAATGTATGCCGAGCATACTTAGCCAGTCTCCTCCCCTAACTCCTCCCACATTCCTGCTCCAGGGTCCAGTTGGATCACCCAACAGAAAGCTTACGATCCAGAAAAGCACGGGCTTTTTAGCAGGAAAAGTTCTCAGCTTTCTGCCCTTCTTGCCTAGTTTACTGAGACTCCATCCATCCCTTGACTTCCCCACTGAACTGCTTCTTCCTGCAGACACTCACAGAGACACAGAGATAAATAAAAATAAATTTCTTTTTAAAAGTCTCTTATATAAGGTTTATGCCTTCTAGGAAACACCATCCCCCACCCCATGGTTTCTCACAAGTCAAGCCACGGAGTTCCTGAGTTTCTTAACTAGTTGACGACATGGTTCCTCTCACAGACTCTGCCATCTCCCTCACCAGCTGAGTGCCTCGAGAGCAGACTCAGATTGCACAATGGCAGCACATGGGCAGTTCTTATTGAGTGCTCAATGGTTTGACAGGGAAGGAGTAGAGTGTTGAACAAAATTTGAACAACACACAGTTACTCACAAAGTCAAAAGCAACAATACAACCATCGTCTCTGCAGGGAGCAGAAGGTGAAGGGGTAACCAAAGGAAGACTTTGGTTTCATGCTTTCCTTTTATGTGCTTTTTAAAAAATCAACTGGCCTGGTGTGCTGGGATTATGAGAACAGGATAGGACTGTTATCACAACTAGGTCTGGCCTCATGTTAGACTTCTAATTGGATGACCCTGGCCAAACCACTTAATTTCCTCATTGTAAAGTCTGAGAACTGGCTAAAATGGGATTCCTTTACGATCTTTCTCAGGTTTAAAATGCATGGTTTTATAAGCAGAATGAACTAACAACTTTATAATGGAGTTCTCAGTTCTCTCCCCCTGTTTCCAGATGAGGTTTTCTCCTTGGATGTTAAAAGGCTATAGCAGTTTCTCACAAGCAGTTCATATCTCTCAGAGGCATCGAAGTTCAGACCTAAGAGCTGAAAGCATTGTTTCATCCTTCCAGCACACACCCTCAAAGCCAAATTAACTATGCGCTTCTTCTGGGCTCTCCGATATTCTAAATCCTATATTCAATACATAGACCATATATGGATATTCCATATTATATCTCCACTGTCTCCTAGGAGACAGAAATAGGTTCTCTGAGTAGGTGTCAAATACAGTTGAGAAGTGGCTGCACTCTAGAGCCTCTCTTGGTGGAGCTATTTGTTCTACTGAAGGCTCAGGGAAGCCACACAGTGCAGAGATGTGCCGGCCAGCATTTCCCTCACCAAGGAGCATGGAAAATGTGTTTCCATGAGCATGTGTCTGTGTTTGCGGCAATGTGTTCTGATGGCACCAAACCGGGAAAGTCGTTTTCAGTGACCTTCCTGCTGTGTGATTTAACTGTTTTCTCCCTGAAAGTCCTTATACGAGCAGCTTGACCTAAGCCAGGGTTGCTTCAGTTTTCGCAAATGCCCTGTCGACTTCTTTCCAATCCTGCATTATTCCCCCTTAGTTCACTTGTCTATCTTACAGTGCCTTGATATGAAAGTTAACTTGTACGGAATTTATAAAGGCGTCTATACAGCTAACCTGAGAAGACTTCCATTTCCCATCCCCTTTATAACATTATACAGCATATTTGTACAAATACCACTCACAGAAAACTCCCAGCTGCTCTAGTTGGCACTCTCGCTTCCCTGAAGAAAAAATACACAGGATCTCAGGAATTGCTTGCATTTTTGTCTAATCACGCTTGAACCATACCTCGTTGGTAGAGAAATCACTTGAAGGACAGAAGAACTATTCTGAGAAGCCCGTTAAACTCTCAGGGTGGCATATCACTCTGTTGTCAGAAGCAAAAGCCAAAACTCGGTACAACATCTCTCTCATGATTTATTATTCCTACAAGCACTTCTCGCCTCTCTCCCAAGCACATCCCATTGAGTTAAGATGAGAGCCGAGGCCCCATGCTGAAAGATTACAAAGCTTCAATGACTTGTCCTACTTTACAGGGATTTGCTTTTAAAGCAGGCACGGAGGAGCAGCGCTCTGATGGATGGTGGTGCTGGACCACGCTCAGCGTGACTGAAGACAGCTGCAACCACAGTTAGCATGAGGCTAACGGCTCTGACCTGACTGTAGAACCCTCTCCATAATTGCAAGCCAGCACTGGGGCTGTGGCCAACAGAGTTGACAGCTGTCTCCTCAGGAGCATTGCAGAACAATTTCAGTGAAGCAGAGTCTAAATTCTTTTTGAAAATCCTCTGGTTTTCAATTTGAGGAGACTAAGAAGCTGAATGTGGCTAATCTGAATGATGTCATAATAGCACAATTCAGGACTCAAATGAAACAAAAAATTTGATGGGGCTTTGACATAAATACTAGTTAAACAGAAAGCAACACATCACTGCCTTGGACATTGCTTTCGAAAAACAGAATCAAATCTAGAAAAAATTTATTTATAATAGACTGGTTTAAATTTTAAAATAGAGTTATAAATAAATACTTTAACATATTTGCTGTTATGTCATTTCATGAGCATCATAAGTAAAATAAATTGATTACTGCCATAATAGTAGCTAAGTTAATTGAGTATAGTAAGTGAGTATAGTAAATTCAATAAGAATTTTAAGTAGGATAAAGTCAGTATTAGAAAGGGATACAAAGAAAGAAAGAGATACAAAGTTTATCAAATGGTGTCATCGTAAATGGATAGACAAAAAGTAAATTATCTTGATAAACTTTTTCAAGTAGTGATAAGCAGGCACAGTAAGTGTATAATGTTTTAAAGCTAAATAAATGAAGCAATATTAAGTAAAATGTTAAATGATTAGAAGGTGTTTATATACATTGTAACATATTTATGAGATGAAGTTGTAAACAGTCATTTACAATTATAGCTACAATGATTATTTAGCGATAAAAGATGATATTGTGTTAAGTGAAAAGGCTGAACTATAGCAAAATTCACAAGCCTACATACCTAAGATTAAGTTCAAATATGTATGGAAAAAAAAAACAGTTCTAAATCACAGTGTTAGAGTAGATAAAAGCTGACCTCTCCATGAAGCATAAGCCCATTTGGTAGTCCTGGGCTGCAACAGTGAGAGACAGACATATATTCTTCAGGGTTGAATTCTGGAGGGACTCAGTCACAGAGATGACTCCAGAAACTGCTTTGGGCTTCAGGCAGCAGGAAGAGAGAGACAAAGGACAAAGGCAAGATGTGTGTGTTACATCAGAGGACTGATTCCCAGAGATGACCCATGACCCTTTTGCTTGGATTCCTCTGCGCTGACACCAGACAAAGCAGCCACTCCTAGCTGCAACAGAAGCTAGGAATGTCAGGCTCTCGGTTTCCAATGGTGTAATCGTTTATGCAGCTCAAAAGTCAGGACCTTATCACACAAAAACCTTGAGGACAACCGAAAGTTATTGTTATACCATCATTTTGCAAGAGATGGAGATGGCTGGGGAGATGGCTTATTGGGTAAAGCACTGGCCATGCAGACATGAGGCTTGTAGGTCAGAGCCCAGAATTCCCGGGGGTGTAGTAGTCAATCCTATTACCTGTACCCCAGAGCAAGCTGCCTAGCTGGCATAGTCCTATCGATGAGATCTGGGTTCACTCTGCTGCAAAGAATAATATGGAGAACAATGGAGGACGACTCACAAAGCAAACCTTGGATCCTCTCCCTACCCACCCAACTTCACGTTCTTTCTCAAAAATCAAACCAAAACCCAATATGACAACAACCTCCCCCCAAATAAGGAATAAATATAGATGAAACACCACCCCACAAAAGAAAACAAATAAGACTACCAAGCTGTAACCAAATAAGAGCACACACACAAAAAATATGGAGTCCGTTATCTATTGGATAACTACTCCCGAACATGAGGCCTGCCCTGGAATAGTTGATAGGCCCAATGCACCCCACTAGAGAAAATTGGTTTTCCCTCACCCAGAAAGTATTAATGACAGTTAAGTTGTTAACCTTTACCTTTTGTAGTTAGGTTTTCATTCATTTAAAAATATAACAAAATAAAATATAAAATAAAACTATCACATTGAATATGGATAACACAAACCAATAGGAAAAAAAAAAGTAGCCTAAATGGGTTCACAAGATCAGAGGACCACTCATTCACACTCAGGAATCCTATAAAAACACCAAGCCAGAAGCCATGATTTAAGTGCGGAGGAGCCGGTGCAGACCCCTGCAAGCCCCACACAGCAGATGAATCTTTTCATATGTGAAAGTGCAACATAGTTTGTCCTCTTATTTCCATTACCTTCTCTTGGTTCCTTTTTCTTCTTTTTAGAGCTTTTCTCTCCACACTCTGTTTATACTTCTATACACAAATATACAAATTTATTTTCAAGTATAGACTCTGCATACGAGAAAACAGGTAATGTTTGTCTATCTTATTTCAGCTCATTTTGCCAAACATGATCTCCAGTTTCATCCATTCCCTTTAAATGTACTTCAGCAGAACAAAATTTCTTTGTCTGTATGTACCACATTTTCTTTATCAATTTTCTGTTCATGGACTTTTACGATATCCATATCCATATCTTGGCCATTGTGAATAATGCAACAACAAATATAGATATGCAAATATCTCTGTGGCACGTTTATTGAGCTGTATCATATGATAGTTCTATTTTTAGGTTGTTTGATTGTTTGTTTTCCTTTTCTTTTTCTTCTTTTTTTTTTGAAACTCCACCCTGATTTCTTTTTTTTATTTTAAAGTTCTCATCTTTTTAATATTTATTTGTTTGTCTATTTATTATTTATACAGTGTTCTTCTTCCATGTATGCCTGTATATCAGAAGAGGGCACCAGATATCACTATAGACAGTTTTGAGCCACCACCATGTGGTTGCTGGGAATTGAACTCAGGATCTTTAGGAAGAAGAGTCAGTGCTCTTAGCCTCTGAACCATCTCTCCAGCTCTCCACCCTGATTTCTATAGCAATTGTAATATATGATGAGCATGGGAGGTCTTTAGATCTTCTAATACTTTTTTTTAAAATTTCTTTGAGTTGTAAAGATTTTAACGTAAATATATTTCCTTTTCTTGGTTAGGCTTATTCTTAGAGCCTCTGCTGTTGTATGACATGATTTCTTCCTGGTGAGTTTGGTGTGGCATGAAGGAAAGATGCTGACTTCTGCATGTAAATTTTATGTCCTGTTATTCTGCCAAGAGTGTTTATCTCATCAGATCTATAAATTTTCTTCTGGAGTCTTCTGCGTCTTCAAAGCATAGGGTCATATTTTCTATATAATGGGCTAGATTTTCTTCTTCTCTTTTTTTGCTTTATTCCTCTAAGACTTCTAAGAACTTTATTGAATAAGAATAGAGCAAATACCCTTCTCATCTCTCTTACTTTAGAGGGCAACATTTCAGTTTTCTCCCCATTTAGAACAGTGTTGGCTGTAGGAACGTCGTACACAACTCTATTATGCTGAGGTATGCTCCTTTTATTACTCGTTTCTCCAGAGCTTTTATCACGGAAGAGTGCTCAACTTTGCCGGTTGTCTTTTCTGAATCTACTGAGACAATTCTTTTTTTCTATTGCTGGGTCAATTTATGTTCTATATTACATTTATCCATCTACAGTTTTATTGTTGTTTACTTAGCTCATTTGAGTATCGTGATGGCTGTTCTTGGTTGTCAGCTTGACTACATCTGAAATTAACTAAAGCCGCAAAATAGAGGGCACATCTGTGAGGAATTTCTGCTAAATCTGAAGTGGGAAGATCCACTTCCAAGCTGGATTTTTGAAGTAGGAAGACTCACATTTAATCTGGGTCTTTAATCCAGGTCTAACCTGGAGATCACCTTCTGCCGGAACCCTGTATACACGAAAGAAGGATGCTTTTGCTTTTTGCCTACCTGCCCTCACTGTGCTAGTAAGTCCTTTCTTCACTGGTATTAGAGCTTACTTCTTCAGGATTTGAGCAGATACTGAAGACCAGCTGACACATCCAGCCTTGTGGACTGAGCAACTACTGGACTCCTGAATTTTCTTTCCTGTTCAGCTGCTGTTGGATTATCTGGATCACAACCTGTAAATCCTGCTAATAAATCCCTTTCTCTCTATTTGTCTCTGTCTGTTTCTTTCTCCTGTCTCTGTCTGTCCGTCTTTTCATCTTTGTGGTTTTTCCACTGAAATTTGATCTGGATATCTCTTCTCTATATATATAGAGAGAGGGACAGAGAAAGAGAGAGAGAGATTCATTCTATAAGTTCTATTATCTAGAAAATCCTGACTAATACAGGTATCAAGGTAATACTGGCTTTATAGAATTCTATTTTTGTGGGATAATTTGAGGTACATTGATGTTAGCTCTTCTTTAAAAGTCTGAAATAATTTGGCAATGAAACTTTATGTTCTGGGGTTTTCTTTATTTGTAGTCTCTTTGCCACTGTTCAAATCTTGTTGTTTATTCTGGTTCTATTGAAATTTTTCAATATCCTATTGATTCAATTTGGGTAGCTCTTATGAGTCTAGGAATTTATTCAGCTTTTTTCAGACTATTCCAGTTTTGTTGTTGTTGTCATTTTTCTTTTGAATAAATATTTTCACCTATGTTGGTGGAATCCTCTTTGGATCCTAGAGGAACTGTTTACATCATCATCTGCTTGCTTGTAATTCATAGGAGGTCACTGATCATGTTTACTATTAACCCTTTGAAATCTTCCTCTAATGATTTATCCATCTTTGTACTAGTATCTTTAAATTCAGTAGTCTAAGAGTTCTGATTATTTGGAGGGCTCATAGTAATGTAGCTTTTTCATAGTTTCCATAGTTTTACCATTGTAATTTGTGCATCTGTTGATCCAAATGTCCTTTCTAGTTTTGGTGGGTTTTTTTTTGGGGGGGAGGATTCCTAATGAGCAGCCTATGCTTGAGGATTCACAGAGAAGGCAAGTTGCTCTCCTAACACAACCTCCAAGCCGAACAGGATATAGAAACATGTTTATAATGAAACAAATCCCGCACACACATCAATAACTGCATATCAAAGAATGGCAAAATTAACATGCAGTATTATATGAAGTTTAAAATTATGCATAATAGTGAAAAACAGCAAATGAATGAGATTACAGAAAGGATTAAGGGGAAGAGTGGAACAGATATGAAGCAGGTTAATTTATAAAAGGAAAAGGAGAAAAGACAGACCATTGTTAAAAAAAAAAAAGAAAAAGCTGAGAGCATGTGGTGAAGCAGGCCTTTAATCCCAGCACTTGGGGGGGGGGGGCAGAGGCAAGTGGATTTCCTGGTCTACAGAATGAGTTTCAGAACAGCCAAGGCTACACAAAGAAACCCTGTCTCAAAACAGTAGTGCGCAAGAGAGAGGGAGAGAGAGAGAGAGAAGTATGATTAGAAAAAAGTGAATAAAAAGAAAGGTATATTGCCTAATAGTGAAAAATGTTGTAAAGAAAAATTGATAACTGTAAGAGGGAGAATATAAAAGTGTACGAAATCTTTATATGAGACATAAATACTCAATGTACAGTAGGAAGAGAAAAATGGGAAATAAGGGGGCAAAAAAGAAAGAGAAGAGGAGGAAAAAGTACGAATTATTAGGGTAGTTTCTTCCTGGGCCCTTAAAACTTGAATCGTCTAGGAATGTGCCCCTAGTCACATTCCTAGAGACTCAAACTGAACTTATAACTCTTGTCTTTCCAATGATGAATTCCGGTGTTGGTCCAAACAGGACCCATTTCTGCAAGGCACAAATGCGTTACCTCAGCACACAGGCAAGTCAGGAGGCTAGTGTTATACCAATTACTTATTGTGTTTTACTTCCCCTTAAGCTATATTTGAGGAAAGCTGCTCTACGTCTAACCTTGAGTTCATGGGAGTAGCCTAAAGGTCATTGAGGTCGTTGATCTCCATATTCTTCATGCCATAGCTGACTGGACCAATACATACTTAGGTGCCTGGCCCAAGAACAGCCTACAGTAACCAGTGTGGCTGAGAGCAGTAGAAATGAAGGCAAGAATGAATACCTTTGGAAGGTATTCTGAAGGTAATTAGAAACGTCATTATGTGGTCCAAAAAAGGTGTATCAAGCAAGAGAAGAGGACTGATTGGTCCAATAGTCCAAGTGACTGAAGCCCAATTCAGTGAAACAATAAGATACCCCATCCAAGATCTTGATAATATTTTTCTTAATTATTTCTTTTATTTTTTGATAGTATAACATAATTACATAATTTTTCCATTCCTGTCTTTTTTGCATGGCTCATTTTCATTAATTTTTTGTTATATACATAAATACATAAATAAAACATGCTCAGCCTGTTTATTACTTGTATGTTTTTTATGCATATTATTTATTTATTTATTTATTTATCTTTATTAATTACACTTTATTCACTTTGTATCCCCCCCATGGTTCCCTCCCTCCTCCCGTCCCAATCCCTCCCTTCCTCCACCTTCTGCATGCATGCCCCTCCCCAAGTCCACTGATAGGGGAGGTCTTCTTTTCCTTCCTTCTGATCCTAGTCAATTAGGTCTCATCAGGAGTGGCTGAGTTGTCTTCTTCTGTGGCCTG
This sequence comes from Psammomys obesus, assembly GCF_907164565.1. Taxonomy (NCBI): domain Eukaryota; kingdom Metazoa; phylum Chordata; class Mammalia; order Rodentia; family Muridae; genus Psammomys; species Psammomys obesus. The sequence goes on along the minus strand of NW_026585895.1, from coordinate 7,573,899 downwards.
GTAATGCTGCTTCCCCCTCAGAGGGAGGTAATTAAAGACATGTCAGAGACAGTCTCTGTTCCTATTACAATGGAACCCACTTGGATACTGAACTGCCATGGGCTACATGCAGCCACAGATGTCTCTGACACCCAGAAGCAGAAAGATGCACACAGTATATACTCACTCATATAGACATATAATATAGGATAAACCTACTAAAATCTGTACACCTAAAGAAACTAATCAAGAGGGAGGACTCTTGCTAAAATGCTCAATTCCTATCCAGAAAGGCAAATAGGCTGGACATCAGAAGAAGGAGAAAAGAGGGAACAAGTCAGGAGCTTGACACAGAGGACCTCTGAAAGGCTCTGCCCTGCAGACTATCAGTGCAGATGCTGAGACTTATGGGCATACTTGTATGTTTTCATGGCTCATTATTTGATATTGGATAACCGATTGGAAGACTATTTCTCCCACAACCTCAGCACTCCTTAGTTGCTTGGGGTTCTTCGTGTAGGGTTGAGGCCTCATAAAATCATAGGTCTTAGAACAACGACACTTTCGGGGTTACTAGCAAGACTGTGGGTGAGAGGCTACTTACAGGAGGAGGAACGGCTCAAAAGCAGCGTGTCACTGGAAAGCCCACCCCAACGTGGGTGACCGCACATGATAACTGGGCCCTGAAAGCAGGCCCACAGTCATCTGGGCAGGTCCATGACTCTCTTCTTGGCAGCTTGGCTGGTCAGTCTCCTCCCCTGTGTCTACTGCTTCTACAACCCAGGGGAGAGCCCCTCACAAAGCTTTCAAGTTTCAGTTTTCCCATCCATGTGAAATTATTTACTTCCCGAGCCTTATAAGTGTCCCCTTTCCTTGGGCATATCTCAATTAGGAAGATACCGCTAAACAACATAAACCCAAGCACTCCCAAATGATGCCTTGGTACACTGCCACGCCTATTTGTAGTTCTTTTCTTTTTCTTTTTTTCATTGAAATGACAATGTAAGCTCATTTTAAGGTCACTTATGGAAACCCCCCCAGTGCCAGAAATGAGTTACACCCTGTTGAGCCAAAGGAGTCACAGAGACTCCTCTCCCCAAAACATCACAAGTATTGCCAAGAGTATTGGTTATTCTAAAAGAAACCCTGACGGTAAGGCTGTATTATTGAAGATAACTCTTGCTTATATCACAGACCATGAAGACAACTAGCTCCCAACTAGATGTTTCACTCCCTACTGATTAGCATATACGGTGCTGGAGAGACCTGTGCATGCTACCAGAGCAGAAAGGCAATCATCAGGAGCACCCAGCTACAAACCCTGCGGTGTGGAACAGTGATCTGTCTGAAGGTACATGGGCGCAATGCTGGTATAAACATTAAGGGAAAAACCAATCACTTTTAAAATTTTGACTTATGGTCCACTCCATGAGATGGAACCCATTATTGGTACTGTTAACATTGCAAGAACCCAAGACTGGATAGGTCATAGGACTAGGAAAAACCTAATACTATTATTAGAGGAACCTTGTTCTAACGAGGCTAATGACATAGTGCTATGTCCATATGATAGCGAGTCACTCAGCTCTCAGCAAAGAAGCTTATTCTTGCAGTAGATGGAAATTAACACAGAGACCCACAAGTAGGAAATGTGCTGAGAGTGAGAGGCCTTGGAGAAATCAGGCCTAAATGGGATGGGGATGTCTTTATCAAACCCCTCTCCTCCCTTAGGGATCTAAAGGAAGAGGAGGCAGAAATGCCTAGTGATGGTAGATGGCTTTAGCCAAACAGTATTTCCCAGACACAATACAACTGATACACATATGAACACAGAGAGACTATGACAGTACACACAAGACCTGCACAGGTTCAAACAAGACAAAGTCCCAGCCCTGAAAGGGGGAAGATAACATGAAGTCCCACACTTAACCAAGAAGATATTTACAATTGATACTTGCTGGATGATAGAGTAGGGTTAGATAGAAGGGAGGAGGACCTCCCCTATCAGGGGAATAGGGGAGGGGTATAGGGAGAGAAGAGGGAGGGAGGGACTGGGTAGAGATGAGGGAGGGCACTACAGTGGGGATACAAAGTGAATAAATTGCAATAAATAAATAAAATAATTAATTAATTAAAATTTAATACGTGCAAAGCTATTTGCTGCTATTTCTGTCCTGTTCAGATTCAGCAGCCTTATCTCTTTGCCTTGCATAACAAGGGATATCTTTGTTTAAAAAAAAAGGAAAGAAAGAAAGAAAGAAAGAGAAATGAGTTTTCTTCAATGGGATGTCTCTGGCTACATCCAGAAGTAGCTGACCAGCCCAAAACAGACTCCATGTTGTTTGTAAACTTTTTGTTTTGTTTTGTCTTATTTCTTTGTCCAGTTGTTTGTTGTTGTTAGAGAGAGAGATGGGTATGGAGGTAAGGAAGATATGGAAAAAAAAGAAAAAGAATATGATCAAAATATATTATGTGAAAAAAATAAGTAAATATATTTTAAAAATCACTAGTGTATTTGTCATTTTGATATGACTAGTTTCTATTTGTACTGTTATATGTTTACAGAATGTCCACATTAGTTCAACTTTATGATATTTTAAAATTTCACTTAACTCAAACATAAACATTATTTTTCAATGCTAGGCTCTATTGCTGGGACACATACCCCATATGTGAAATACAACACATCAGGAATCTTTTTGTAAAAAGTAAGATAGTAAATACTTTAAATGAGCCATACAGTTTCTATGAAAACCATTCATTGCTGCTTTTGTAATAAAAAGTAACTATAAGTTAAATAAATGAAGGAATATGGCTATCCTATTAAAACTTTATGGATACCAAATTATATATAATTTTTTAAAAATATCACAAAATGGCATTCCTCGTTTGAAGCTTTCAACCATGTCCAAATGTGAAAGCAATGTTTTTAGGCCACAGACATGAAGCAGAGTATTTGATTGATTGCAACATAGTTTCCAGTTAGTGTTAGAGCTGACTCACACACTCTCCAAACATTTCTGCACCGGCATTTCCGCTTACTTTCCTGGTGAAGAATGACCATCACCACGTTACCAACAGCAGAAATCCAGTTTCTCAGGTAACTTGTGGTGATTTTGAGTTCACCTAATTATATGTTCTAATACCATGCATCAGCAAGACAGGAAGGCAATAATTAGTTCTCCTTTGAGTCAGTGGCTGGTTCAGTTAATCATAAGTAGAAATAACTTTGGATTAATGATGGAAGCTGCTCAACCTCAAAGAAAAAAATGGAAGAAGTAATTAGGAATTTCACCTTGCATGAAAAGTAAAATTGCTATATAAATATTGACTCTACAAGGTTCGCGGACCTGGCTCTAGTCAAAGCCAGTGAGACACTCAGAGCCTGGGTGAGGGTGAAGCACTCGCTTGTCCCCTTTATTCAGCTCTGTAAGGTTATTTCAAAATCCAGAGTTTGGGTTACACACAACTTTCTCAAACTTATCTCTCATTTTAAAGTGGAAAACTGTAATGATACAAAAATATCTATAAAATGTCACCCGCCCACGCTCCACCGTGCATACTGAAAAGCGCAAATCTAAGTCCAAAGGACTGTTTATCTGGCTCATACTTCAAATTGCTCAGTGGACCCTGGAAGGCCTTCTGCTGTCATCATCTAAAGCTTTTTCTCTGCTCATCACAGAAGCCATTTGGAATACATGAAACGATTTATTTGTATATGGACATTCCTTTTCATAGACGATTCCAAATGTTAAAAAAAAAAACCCACAAAAACAAACAAACAAACAAACAAATAAAAAACAACTTTTCATCAGTTACTATGTCTGCCTTTCTTTTTTTCTCTCCCTCCCCCCTTTTTCTATTCCTCCCTCCCTCCCCCCTCCTCTCTCTGTCTCCTTTCGTTCCTCCTCCTAACCAGGAGGAGAGAAAAGAAAGAAACCTCCCTCTCCTTCTTTTCATTGTTGTTGTTGTTGTAGCATGGATCAGTTATCCAGGGCCTTCTGCATACTATGACTGAGTTGCATCCTTGGCCTTTCCTAAACTCCATAAGCAACCATAGTTTAAAAATATTTTGAGTAAGGATTAAAGTACCACCCAGGAAGCTCTTGCTTTACCTCTGGAAGCAAGTTTCCTGCAGCCACCTGACATCATGGTCATGTGTTCCTGCTGGCAAGTTTCCCCTCGGGAGCAGGCACTTCCTCCCTGGGGGGTAAACATCTGTGCTTCCTCATTACAACTTTCACAGGAGCTATGACAGGAGAACTCCAGCCATCTATGCACAGAGGAGGATTAGCCTGAATTTGGTCTGGATTCTGTGTGGCCAAAGAGCCAGAAGGTATGACGTTGTGGTTGTGGAGTCAAATTCTGCCATCTACCTCAAGGCTCTTATTATTCTTTTTGTTATTTTGTCTTTTTTTTTTTTTTTCCAGAGCTGAGGACCGAACCCAGGGCCTTGCGCTTGGTAGGCAAAAGCACTCTACCACTGAGCTAAATCCCCAACCCCCTCTTATTATTCTTGTGGAAAAAAATCACATTTTATAGATTTCTTCAATGTCGCAATTGAAAGCATTTCCAGCAGAATAAGTATTTTTGTGTCTGTCCTATCGGTCTGACCCTTTTTTTCTGACTTAGCTGTAACTAGATTATGCCAACATAAAACTGACCCAATCTCAGCTGGGTATTAATTTACCTTCTAAGAGAAAATTAGATTTTTAAAATTCCTGATTTCCATTGCTTGTCACAAAACACTTTATCTGACAGTAAGGTTCACCCTTATTAATGTCCCTTCTAGCACACTATTTTACAGATATGGAAAAATACCACAAGCGAATGAAGTGATTTTCCTAACAGTTGTCAGGAAAGTATGCATACTGTGAACTTGAAGATTTTATTTATATTCTTTGAGTACTCCCCATCTTGGATTTTAAACATCATCTTAAATTATTGATGTTAAAAGAGAATTTTCTTATGGCCAAGACACATCTGTCTAGACATTATAGAACATTTCAAAGAGCATAGCTGGAAAGAACACAATTTTTCCCTCCTGAATTTTCATATTGAATTTCTACTTTTTACCTTAAAATGTAAAGTAGCCTTCTAAGTTTAGCGCCTATAATTGGAATTTGACATTTTCCCATCTTCTACTTAAAATGACATTTCAGTGGGATTTTAAACAGCTCACCATGGCATCAACTATTCAACAGGAGCCATCTTTTCACTTTCCAAATGGAGTGACTTCTCCAGAATGAGTTCCAGAAACAGGTTTTGTTGAAGTCGGTTCTCTTTATATCTAAGACTTAGCCCTTTGAAGCATGCACTCTTTGTAAACACACTTAGAATTCTACTTATTAATAATGTTTTCTTTGAATGAACACTTTCAATTTAGAAAGGCTAAGCTCTCTGTTTTTTTAATTAAAGTTTTATTTTTACATTAATTACAGTTTATTCACTTTGTGTCCCAGCTGTAGCCCCCTCCCTCACCCCTCCCAATCCCACCCTTCCTCCCTCATCTCCTCCTATGCCCCTCTCCAATTCGTGGACTTGAAGAGGGGCATAGCTCTCTGTTTTTAATTTATAAATTAGTGCTACTTCTAACATCCCATTTACATAGCTCTAAATTCATAAATGCATTGGAGTGGAGACCCCTTTTAATTTTTTCTATTAACATATAATAAATATACGTAATAGTTTTGTTATGACATTTCCACACATATATGCATGTATATATTTACATTATATTCACCTTTGTTACTCTCTCTTGTTCCCCTTCCATTCACATTAATTCCTTCTCTTCTTCTTCCCAGCTAGCACTCTTTTATTTCCATGTCTGTCTTTCTTTTGCTCTTTCTTTTTTCTTTCTTTCTTTCTTTTCTTTTCTTTCTCTCTTATCCAAGAGTTTTATTGGAGTTTTTACTTTTACAGGAGCATAAGTAAGAGTTTGTTTATAAGAACAGGGTATAATGCTAGTGGCTGCCCCACGCGTGAAAATATTTCTTCCCCCTCCCCCCGTGTTAGGTTTTATAAAGAAACAGGTCTGATAAAATAAATTGGTACAGTAAAGGCACATTTATTAGATTAGCTTAATGATGCTTAAAGTCTGGCCAGTCTAACAGTGGCTATCTCACACTGGAAAGACCGAGAATCTGTTAACTGCTCGGTCCACAAGTCTGGACATCCCTGTGGTCCCAATTTGCCACAGAGGCCAGGAAGATTCCTGGAAAGATTCTAGTCTTCAGTCTGTGCTGGAATACTGAAGAAGCAGGGCTGCTACAGCCACAGGACAGTTGGGCTTGGTGGGAAGAATGAGGAGAAGCAGGCAAAAAGGGAAGTCCCTTCTTCTACATCCTTTTATCCAGGCTGCCACCAGAAGGTGCCACCTAGGCTTAGGGAGGGTTTTCATGCTTCAAATAATCTGGTCAAGAAAATCCTTCACTGACGCACCCAGCCCCTCGTTTTTTAGTTGATTCGGAATGCAGTCAAGTTGACAAGCCAGATGATCCATTATACTCCCCCATCAACCATTAATTAGCCCCCCTTCTGAAAACAAGACAGCACGCTTATTGGTTCTGTCTTGTGCAGGTAAGTATAACTGTTACAAATTTGAGTGTGTAAGAGCCATGTCACATTCCAAAGTCAGATTGACTTTTAGGCAAGTCTATGGGGCATTCGCTTGAATGATGAATGTGAAAGGCCCAGCTCCCTGTGAACAGGGCCACCCCATGGCAGGTGGCACTGTGTTGTATAAAATAAGCAGGAAAAACAAGCCATGAAGAACAAACCATGGAGACTGAGCCATGAGGAACAAGCCATGGGGAAGGAGCTATGGGGAATGAGCCCTGAGGAACAAGCCATGAGGAACAAGCCATGGAAACGAGCCATGAGGAAGGAGCCAGTAAGCAGAGTCCCTCCATGGGTTCCTGCCCCAACTTCCCTTCATGATGGACTATAAGCTCTAAGAGAAGAAAGTAAGTCCTTTCCTTTCCAAGGTTCTTTGTGTCCTGGTGTTTATCACAGCAATAGAAAGCAAGTTAGGACAGATGCCAGTGTGTCAAAGACAATGTATCTAATGAGAATGATGAAAGGCGGGGAGATGGCTCAGCAGTTAAGGACACTGGCTGCTCTTCCAGTGGACCCAGGTTTGACTCCCAGCACCAGCACGGCAGCTCACAACTGTCTTTAACCCCAGTTGCAGGTGATCTGACACTCTTTTCTGGCTTCCATTGGCACCGCACACACCTGGTACACAGGCACAAACAGGCAAAACAAACATATGCATAAAATAAAATTAAGATTGAAAAAATAGAGATCACTGGAAACAATCTTCTGTAGTCAGCTCAAAGAGAACTTGTCTGGAATCAGGCTTTCCATCTTGCAAATACTCTAAATTCCAGAAAGGTGGAGAATAGATGAACGAACTACAAACCCTAGTTATATAGTTATCAGTGGAGCCAGTGCCATGGCACAGGTCACTGATATTAGCTGATGACCCTAAATTACATTGAACACCTTCTTACTATTTTTTAAAAGGTTGAAAGGTGTGACTTGGCCACCTGTGGTTTCTGATGACTTCCCTGGAGACATTCTACGACATACAAAGATAACTTGATTCTACTCTTTCCATGCTCATTTACATGCAGACGCCCCAAGGAACTTGTATTATGATATAGCTTGGTATCCTTATAATTTATATTTTCTAGCCTCATTTGGGCTCTGAGTGCCCTCTGTTGTGATTTTCCTGAGAGATGAACAAACATCTATTCACTACAGACAAAGTAATGATTGCAGTGGATGAACAAATGAGCTTAATTGGGGATACTTACAGGAGCGTGGGCAACTTATGGCCAATTAAACACTGGACAGGCACATAGACCCTGTCTCTCCACCCCAAGCAACCATGAATTGCATAAAATTAGGGGAGGGAGCTTTCCCTCCCAGCAGCTGTTAACTGTACATCAATCCTTGAGGAGAGGCAGGGTCCTGTAAGCAACCTTCCCCCCTCCCCATAGTTCATCATAGGAGAGGTAACAGATCCAAGCCTGTGCAGGTCTCCTTTGTCAACTGCACTGACAGACCAAGAGGGCCATGGCCATGTCCTAGCCAGGGGACGGTGTCCCACAACATCCTAAAAAAATACTTTTGCTTTTTCTTAGTTGCAGCGTTTGCCCCAGTGTGTTTTATAATTGTCCATTTATATTAATTAAACAAAATTTTCTTCAACTTCTCATGGAAACAAAAAAAAAAAAATGAGCTAGTGAAGTCTCAGCTTCCCAGAATGCTATCTCTAAACTTCCTTTTGGGTGCACACCTTTAATCCCAGCTCTTGGAAGGCAGAGGCAGGTGGATCTCTGTGAGTTTGAGGCCAGCACGGTCTACAGAGTGAGTTCCAAGCCGGTTAGGATTACCTGGTGAGAGCCATCCTTATCAATAAAAGTAAAGCCAACAAATGGTACAACTTCCTTTCCCTTACCTTGATGCTTTTCTCTTCTATACCTCAGCTTGAACCAATTTTAATAGAATTTTCCATCAAAAACGAAAAGCCTTGATGAATAGTTCTTTTTTTTTTCTCTGCACGTAGGACCCCTGCTCTCTCTCATGATTTCTCTTACTGTTGACTCATCACTTCCTTCCTACCTTTCTTAGACTCCTCAGCTGAGCTTGTCTAGCCCTGGAAAGGTTCTAATCTGACATCCCATGCTTTGTGTACCCCATGTTCAGCTTTCTCTACACAGAAACCCACCTCCATCCCATGTCTTTATCTAGCGTATGAATATGATCCATATCTCCAGCAGGGATGTCAAGATGATCTGCACATACCTTTGGTTCCTGCATTTTATCTGTGCTTCAGTTACCTTGTCAAGTTGGTGGATGTGCTGCTAAGGAAGATTGCCACCTGGTGATGGGACTGGCAAGGTGCTGGCTTACTGCTGCAACTTACGAAAATTTTGATGATGTCCAATCATCACCATAAAACTAATTAGTGGACGCACAATAAGAACCGAACACTGTCAAGGTATGATGTTGGGTGCTGTGTTTCCTAACCCAGCAAACCTTTACTTTGCCTCAGCTAAAATGAGAACTTTGGTTAAAACTGACACAAAGAAAGGTGGCATAGAGGGACCTGTCTTTGTGTGCATGTGTGCATTTTTTTTATTGTTTGAAATTAAAATCTTACTGAGATCATTTCCTGTTCCCTTTTTTTCTCTTCAGCCCATTCCATGTATGACTCTATAGCTTTTTTTTTTTTTTCACAAATTCATGGCCTCATTTAAAATAAATATTGACAGTTACCCAAATGGGTAAAGACATATGTCGTACAAACATGTATATATTCCTATATAATAAGCACAGCCTGTTCAGTCCATACAATGTTATTTGTTTGTATACGGTTTCAGGGCCGACCACTTGGTAATGGGTAACCAACTGAGAGGTTCTCCTCCTGGGAAAAGTATTTCTCCCACTCTCAGAATCCCACAGTAGCCTCCAGTGTAGGGTTGAGGTCCAGTGGGAGAAGGGTGTCATCTTAACTAAATGTTAGAACTGTGTCTTGTCCCTGGAGGATTCATTGTGCATAGAAACTGGTATGCTCCACACTGTTGCCAGCAAACCTAAAAGTTTCCCATTCTAACCTGAGGCAAATGAACACACTAAGAAACTGTACCAGAGGAATTGCTCTGTGCTATTATAAGAACCCATGATTTCTCTTTTGCTTCTAGGAGCTGATCACTTATGACAGGCAGCATCTATTTTAAGCACCATGGGTAAAGAAACACACATTCTGGACATCAAAGATAACAAATACTGCATTACTGATTCCATTGATTTAAAAAAAAAATGCTCAGAGAATTCATGAAACAGATGCATACAAAAGTTAATAAAAATCGAAGTCTACAAGGTTTTCTTGTGATTTCCGATTTCACATCTTGATTTATAATGTTCCTAGATTAAATTTATGTTCATTTCTCTCGGATGAGGTATAAAATAAGCCCAAGACTGGAATTCCTACTGAGAGGGCCTTTTCCTTCATGAAATAATCCTAGTCACAGTGAATGAATATCATTTTATAATTCAAGAAAAAAAAATATGCGAAAGGGAACATCCCACCATGTAGAAAAGAAATCCTGGAACAATTTGGTTAATAATATAGTATTTGCAATACTTCAAGAAAATGAAAGGGATAGCTTAGTCTCCAGTATACGTTGGCAGAAAGGTTTTATGCTACCTGAGACTGCATTAGCTGTGGATGCCTGAGATGCAGTATTGAGATGCAGCCCAAGCATTAGAAGGCTAACAGGAATGATTGATGGGTGAGCTGCCTTGCCGTCCAGTGGGAAATGGTTGTGCTCACACAGGGCATGAGCCGACCTGAGTCTAACAGTATTCCTGAGAGGGTACACCAAGTCTGGAAAGTAAAGTTTAAACACATCCAGGAGACAGAATGAAAATCCAGTCACACAGCACTCATAAAATAATGGAAAGCATTGGCTAGAGCAGGACAGAATCTGCTCCAGAAAGACATAACCAATACTCCCTGAAACAGAATCCTCACCTGCTACTATGGGGAATTTGTGAACCTGGTAGTTGAAAAGGAATGATGTAAAAGACTACTCATCAAATAAGTAACAGCAAACCGACAATTAAAAAACAGGCAAATGCCTGTCCTTTTTGTCTAGAGATATGCCAACCAAACCCTGATTCAGTCCTCAAAGGTCAAAATTCAAAACCTTGAACAAAAAAACAATGTAAACCTGGATTTTCAACAGAGCATGTTCGTTGTCTTTTCCCATTTTGGGTTTTGTGTTTCTCATAAGTTCTCAACTGAGCTTTCTCTCTAAGTTTGTTCTCTTTATGGAACAATTCCAAGATGAGGTGTAACAGGAAAGAAAGAACAAAGGGAATTGAGCTCCTAATCAAATTAGCTGTTCATCTTCTTCCTCTCCTTTCACAGGGAGGGCAGCAGTGCATCTGTGGAGACAAGTTCAGCTAAGCTTGTCCTATTTGCTTCCTAAGTCTCCATGTCAACCCTTTTGGGCAGTGGGCTTCCCTGGCCTCATTGTAAGACTAATTTATGCTTCCGGAGTTGCTGTTTCTCAAGATGAGCAGACAGAGACGTTCACGCTATATCATCCACGTGGAAATAAAGTTTCTAACCATCGGTAGCACAGAGTTTGCTCTACTCATTCTGCCTCTGAGCCCAGTAAAACGGACTCCGTGCCCAGCTCCCCTGTCGTTCATCTGCGTCTTCCGTATTCTTTAAGTAAACATCAGGCACGAATTTAGTGTTTGAGTAGTTATGTAGTCTTAAAGAAAGAGCGGACTTCTGGGCTCTTCAAGGAAAGCGTGAAGGGAAGGTGAGCACTCAACCACGCCAGGGTGTTCCCTGCAGGAAGACGGAGAGATTGGGTCTTCTCCATAGCAGGAGTTCCCAGGAGGCTAGAACACTGAAGCTGACCATTTGAAAAATCTGCATTAGCAAGTGTGATTAAATACGTACTTAACACCCCTTTCAGTATGTACAACTACTGAAATAATACTGTCAGGAAAAACAGTGACAGAATTTACCACTCAGGAAATCACAGGGGTAGAAGCTTGGGCAATTTTTTTTTTTCTGATTTGTACCATTTATTGTCTTTTCTATTTCTTTTTTAAATTTTATTTTTTTATTAATTACAGACTATTTACTTTGTATCCCAAGTTTAGCCCCTCCCTTTTCCCTTCCCAACCCCACCTTCCCTTCCAATTTTCCCCCTATGCCCCTCCCCTAGTCCACTGATAGGGGAGGTCCTCCTCCCCTTCCATCTGACCTTAGTCTATCAGGTCTCATCAGGACTGGCTGCTTTGTCTTCCTCTGTGGCCTAGCAAGGCTGTTCCTCCCTCAGGACGAGGTGACCAAAGAGCAGGCCACTGAGACAGTCCCTGTTCTGCTTACTAGGGAACCCACTTGTATACAGAGTTGCCATGGGTTACATCTGTGCAGGGGTTCTAGGTTATCTCCATGCATGGTCCTTGGTTGGAGTATCAGTCTCAGAAAAGACCCCTGTGCCCTCCTTTTTTTTTTCCTTGTGGAGCTCCTGTACCCTCCAGGTCTTTCTATCTCCCCCATCTTTCATAAGATTCCCTGCACTCTGCCCAAAGTTTGGCTATGAGTCTCAGCATCTGCTTTGATACCCTGCAGGGTAGTGTCTTTCAGAGGCCCTTTGTGGTAGGCTCCTGTCCTGTTCCCTGTTTTCTCCCTCTTCTGATGTCCATCCTGTTTGCCTTTCTGAATGATAATTGATCATCTTACCCAGGATCCTCCTTCTTATCTGCAGATGATATGATAGTATACAATTTTTTTTTTTTTACAAATCCATGTAACAGAAAATATGACAAGATAAAGCAAATGTGACTAGATAATGAAATTAGTGAGATAAATAAATTTTGCTCAGGACAATTTTTCTGGCAGGTGACAAAGGCAGATACTGACTCTAGGTTAAAGAAAATATGCACAGCCGTGTCTGTACTGGGTCTGGCACCACTGAACCCCAGTGGGAGATGGAGGTTGGAATGTGTATGGGCAAACAACAGAATATAAAGACACGGGTCCAGCTCCATCACTTTTCCAAAACAGAAGTTAGAGAACAATTCCAAAGGGTGAGCTAAAGATTCAGTTTTGGGTTTAAGGTCCATGCTTTTCCTTATTTTTTGGTATCTTCTTAAAATTCAAACCTTATCTTATTTAGTTGTTACTAAATTGCTGCTACTTCTTATGCTCAATGACATCGTAAGTGAAGAGGTTTTGCTTCTGCCCTCCACTGACTGCACTTACTTAGAGTCTTGGCTCTGAGACTCCACTCAGCTTCCTGTTTCATGGTGGGAGTGATAACCCCTTATAAGGGGTTCTATAGAACCTAGGAAGAAAGAACAAGATAACATAAGTAAACCACTGGTCGATGCCTGGCACGATGGCTCCACGGTTAGATGTGGTTCCTATTATTTTAGTGTTGTTTGTTGTATGTGCTGTTTTGTTTTCATAGACTGGGTGGATTTCTTCACTTTGTCAGAATTTTATCATCATACACACACACAAAACTAGAATATAGACACAAGCCTACATCTTCAAGGACAGGGGTTATATAGTAGGAGGCAGAGAGATGAGGGATGTGAGAGGCAGGAGGGATGCCAAGTATTGAAGACTTTGGAGATGTGACCTCTGGGAGAAAATGGATTCTCTGACAGCATGCAGATGCCTCATAAGGACACGTCAATTTTCTATTCTGTTGAAGGATGAGCAAATTGCAGCTTCTCATCACTGAATTCAATAGTGACAATAACACTGACAGTTATCGGATGACAATGGCAGCTATGAATGGAGAGAGAGCCTTCAGAAGGAAAACAATTATAATTAGACTGCAAGAAGGAAGCCAGAAGAATGCAGAAAGTAGAGGGCACAGACAATGCTGCATGTTTCCTAGCAACTGGGAAACATTTCTTTTTGTTAGGAAATGGCCAATCAGAATAGTGAGACTAGGATTCAACACTGAACTCAGGAGGACTAAGATGCATGACAATTAATAGTGAGGTTATAATTACATTCAAAGCATCATCAATACAAAATGGTGTTTTGAGTCACATACTTCAGGGATTAGTTACATAAATGTGCCAATGTATTATAACTTTAGGACTAAGGATTAACCCCAATATAAAGAATGCAGAGGCTGTGGATAAAGAAGTCTCAGGTACCGCCTCCAACCAGAAAGCTTAGGACAAAGAATTAAGCTCAAGGAGACAGTCTATGTAACCCAGATGTGAGTGGGCTAAATACACAACTTTCCTGAATAATATTTACACTTCAGAAGGGGGCTCCTGGACATGAATTCTAAGCAGGAAGGTACAGGGGAAGGGATTTCAAAACCTGCAAGGCAGTTTTTTTTTTTTCAAGTAGAGAATGTTTGTCACAGCAGAGGCAGGTTTGCAGTGTACGCTTCTGCCCAAGGTCAGCATTTGCAGATGAAAACCTGCCCTCCTTTTAAAAAGCCAGCCTGCTACAGCAGCTACCAAACAGCATATGCTATCTGTCAGTCTGCACCAGTGTGCCCGAAATTATTCAAATCAATCAATTAAAAACAAACCCACATAAATAATGCATTTGCCATCAGACTTTTCTCTTGTTTTCCGGCCTCTGTTCACAATCAAGGCAGTTAACATTCTTTAAAATGCAAATGTCCATGGTTCTGAGTCTTTAAAGGCCTTGCTAACTTGACAATACAGAAGGCTTCTACCAGGTATGGTCCAGGAGAGCTTTAGAAGGAAAGCGGCATGCTGGGAGATCTCAGCATAAGTTAAAGGGAAATCAAAAGGAAAAGGACTCCCACATTTTCATAGAACAGCACTCCAGGACCTTCGAAAGTGCCGTAACAACACACAGCAATGTGTTCTGCAAACGGGCCTGGAAGGGAGGGACAGAATCTGAAACAATGTGGGGCCGAACTCAAGGCCTCCTTCTTCCCGAAACCCTCTAGTGCTTTCGCCACCAGGTTATCTCTACCTTAAACAAATTCAAGAGAATTCCTTGAATTCATTCGTCCCCAGAAGGGCGTCTGTCGCGCACCCTCTCCAGTTAGCAGGGTAAACACCCTCCCTCTTCTCAGCAGATCTCCCAGCGCACCGCATCTGCACATCTGGAAAACATTGCTGGCTAAAGCCTGGTTCCAACTGCGAGCTGCCGGCAGGAGTCCCAGCTACTCAGACTTTCGGTATTTATTGGGAGAGCCCTGCATAAGTGGCGCAAGGATGCCCAGAGGGAGGCCTGGAGAACCCTCTGGGGGTTTCACAGCTGGGTTCCCCCTCTCAGCTGCAAGGCTGCCATCATGTTTGGGCAGCGAGTCTTAGATTTGGTGAGAATTCATGAGCCGGTTATATCCGCAAAGCTTTCAAAGCACAGTCAAATCAAGAATGCTCAGGCCTAAGTATGGCGAGTTTCATTTAAAAGTACTGTCATTAGGCTGCGGCAGAAGCCATCAAAATTCTGGGCTAGGCTGGGCCACGTGGAGAGACCTTATCTCTACCCAACAACGCGACACTATTGATACAGATTAAATGGGCCTGACTAACTCTTAGCTGTGTGATTCTGTTAAGCTGAAAATAATTTTATTATATAACAGCTATGGGAAGAGAATTAAAACTGGTTTCTTTTGAGCAGTTAAGGAATTTTTTTTTTTTTTTTTTTTTTTTTTTTTTTTTTTTTTTGTGGTAGACCAGATGTCTAAGTTCTGAGAGGTAGCTAGGTTTTGTAAAGGTCTTCAATGTTATCTATTACTCCCTCAGAGTACTACGTTACTTCCATACCTAGTCCGGATGAACCCAGACCAGACACAGCAGTCTAGTCCCTGAGGTTCAAAGCCATCACTGGGACTGTCTTTGGACACTGGCTGGGAGGGCGTCTGTGTCTCTCTTTTTGATGTGAGGTTGAAGCAGGTGGCCTCAGAGACTCTGCAGCCATTTGGTGATGCCAGTCTGATGTTTCACAGGAAACAGACCCAAAGCATTGCTCCTTCAAAGTTTATGGCTTGAGAGACTCTCTCTTTCCCTACTCACTCACCCAGGGGCTCAGCATTTCCAGCCTCAAATCCCCAGCTATTGTTTAATCTAGTACAGGGCTGCCTTTTGCTATTTGCACTCACAAGTGTTTCAGTGGATATGAGTTGAAGAGCAAGCTGAAAATCCACAGACTTCCCATAGTTCAAAGGACCTTTTCACTGTGGCCATCACTTCGACCCTCATTCCAGAGACTGTGGCAAGACAGCATGTATCTAAGTGCTCTGGGAATCCCCAGGCAGGGACTCCTTTTCTGTCTATCATCACTGTTTCTTTTATGGCTCTGGCCACCCCTGTATAGATTTGAACCATCTCCTTCTTCCTATGTTTAGCTCTAGGATGACAACTCAGTCATTTCTGGAACAACTACATACATCTCCAACCAAGAATCTCCAAATAAACAACATTCTCTTCACCCACAGAAGAGAACCCGAGATGGCCAGAGTTTTGAAATTTCATTATCTTCATATTCACCTCCCATTAGCCCACATTCCCCAAACACCAACCCTGTTGGAGACCTTTTTCTGCCTAGCCATAAATCCATTAAAATATCTTTCCAAAAAATTGGTCATTTTCTTTCTGAAAAACTTGTGATTGTCTCCATGATTACAGAATCTCACCAATATCCTGAGCATTGTTGCATATGTAAATACTAAGCCAGAAGTGTGAGGTTGTATCCGTTTTCTAATGCTTTGTTCGCCTTAGATAATAATAAATAGAGTTTGGGAAAACTGACAGAGTATGAACTCACTGTGTGGGCTAACATTTATACTGCATGGTGAAATGAGTACTTAGGAGTTTAATCAACATTGCCTGGCATTCAGATAGAAAGGTAGCAAAGCTCATTTTTTTATTTTGTTGAAGTCTTTTTGAGTGTATGATTTAGCAGATATAATTCTTCTCACACTTTCTATTATTTTTTTCATTAAGAAAGACTTTGGTTAAATCTCCCTAACTCATCAAAAATGCCTTTACCTAATTTATTTTCGTACTTCATCAGTGAAGGTTTAGGTTCATAAGCATCATTGGGGAAGGCATTTGAGTCAGGAGAGTGGTATTATGATCGATATTATGCTTTAATTAAGTTACATTGACATTCATAATAGGTCTCAATCTGTCTAATAAGAACGAATATTTTCTTGGATAAAGAGCAATGCAAATTACAGACAGTGATCAACTGTTGGCGCTGAGTTTCAGCGCTTCAGCCGAAATGGGTCGTATTCTATGGGGAAATTATAGAACTCATTACGAAGAATGATGATGCTTTGAGGAGAAAAAAAAAAAAAAAAAAACAGACTTACAAGTGAAGGTGATTACAATGGTTGCTGCTAGGTCCAAAATTTTTTCTATCTGAGACTTTCATGAGTGGGCTTGGTTTCTACATTGTAAGAGCCACCATGAGTGACTGTCCAAAACAAAACAAAACAAAACAAAACAAAACACCTCCTGGTGGGTGATACAGCTCAAAGGAATAGACTCAGCCCGTTTCTAGACACAGTAAAGGTCACTTAAATAGGCATAGTTCTGAACATCAGAAACCCCTTTAGCCCTTCCCCTCCCAATAGCTTTTAGTTTACTGTAGGTAGGACAAGGGACATCACAGCGTGTCCTGGGAAGCCTCTGGGCTCACACCTCTATGTGTCCACACCTTGGGTATCACTGACTCCTCGGCAATGCGGTTTTTTTATGTCTTACCTCCTCCAGCTTCCTACCGGCACACTAATTCTTGCTTTTCGGGAGCACAAAACTCCGTCTTGCCCAGGGTTTTTTCCTTAGCTGTCCTCTAATTAGAAGGGTTTGGGTTTTGTTTGTTTGTTTGTTTGTTTGTTTGTTTTTCCCTTGCAAGGCGTGGAGGAATAGCCACATACATCCTTGGCTTGCCCAGGAGTCTTTGAGTACTGACTGACTCCAAGTTGTCTGAATTCTTCGCTCACAGCTACGTTACCTTCTGTCTTTTTCTGGAACTTTGAAATAATCTCTGGCCGTTATTTGTCGGTGTCCTCATTCACATTTTAGAAATCCCTTCTTCTAGAGCATGGCTGTGTTTATGCTTCTCCAGCCCTTCTATCTGAAACAAGGATTCTCACCCTTCCTAAGGCTGCGCCGGTCCTGTAGTTCAGTCCCTCACCTGATGGTGGCCCCAACCATAAAATTATTCTTGTTGCTACTTCCTACAATGTACACACGCTACATACGTACTTCATATGTGATTTTGCTACTGTTACAAATGGAAATGTAAAGCTCCATGGGTCTACTCACCCCAAGGGGGGTCAGGGCACATAGGTTGAGAACCCCTCCCTGGTCTAGAAGGTGCTCACAAATAAGTGCTGATTACACGAGAAGGAAAAAAACTGACTGAAGGAATGGAGTTGAATATGAAAAAAAAAAAAATCAGGAAAAGTGCATGTTTGAAAGAGGAAGGCATTTCCCAGCTCACAACTGAGTGACAAGAAAATCTTGGTTTCACAGGCCGCTGGGGGTTGCCCTGTGAGGTTTCAGCCTTGGGACCCTGGAGACCAGCACATTAGACTCCTCTCTCCTCTCGTTCTTCTCAGGAGCCCAGAGGGAAGCCAGCCCGCTGCAAATCCAACTGACGTGAATAGTGGAGAGCCACAGCCCAGGGTCTCGGGGTCCTTCCTTGCATTTTGCACACTTTGGAGAATTCTACTTATTTTCCATTTAGTAGGTTCTTGTACCTACTAAATGGGAAAACGTTGGAGAATTATTTGGGGGTGGTAATGCCACATCTCAAAGTATTTTTGGCTGAAACAGCCGTGTGTGTGTGTGTGTGTGTGTGTGTGTGTGTGTGTGTGAATCTTTTGCATCTTGATTAAAAATGTGAGCATGTGAAATCCTTCTGGTTCCCCCATTGTGCACACATAGCAGACACCGATACACAGGGACAGAGGCCGGAGAGCTCACTGAACACATCAGGAATGGTCTCAGCTGCATCCGTGTGACTCACCAAAGCTACAAAGTAAAGGACAACGGAAAAGATGATTCAGCAAATGGCTTCCCTGCACCCAAATGACTGGCGCATGCTTCCATTTACTGCTCATGCCACCTGCTCCTCGAAACCACTTTCTGGGCGTCGGAAATCCCGTTTATTGCACAAGTGATGTTGTCAGAGACGGAAGCTGCATTCAAATCTAAGCAGTGCCGACGTAGAATCCACAGGCAAGCACACTTCTCCAACGCGTAGACCTGTCAGCCCTATTCCCCAACCGGGAAGAGCTCAGCTTCCCGCAGCTCGGTCTGACTCAGTGCTTCCAAACCACAAAGCACCTTTCCGACTCACCAGGTCTGGGACCCCGGAGTCCGCTTCTCTGTCACCCTAGGGTTGACACTGCCCTCTGCTGACCACTCGTGGACTAACACGGGCCTAAGCAAGGGCGACCTGACGGAGTTTCAGTTTTATAGTTGCTGACACACTGCTCTCTGGTGGCGTCTAGAATAACTGCCCTCTGTACTAACCTCTGGTTTCTCGGAAGAACCAACCGAAAGTGCTCTCGAACACCTTGTTGCTGTGTGCGTGTACGGATATATATTACTCTCACAGTTCTCAGCATCTCCAAACCTATTCTATTAGCCAACTCTCTTTTCCTGGACCAAACTTGTTTTTAAAGGGAATTCAAACGGGAAGACCAACACTGCGTGTCAAAGATACAAATATAAAACGAATACAAATATTAAACGAAAGGAAGACACACCGCTGTGCTGAAGTCCAGACGGCTGGGCTGCCCTTCAAAGCTCCGAACCGAACACTCACTCTGTAATTGTTACAGGGAAATTAGCCGGTGTTAGTGTTAAAGAATCGGCGGTAAACTGGCTTTTGCTGGGAGGATTGGAAAGCTCCGTCACTGTTACTTAATACAGCGGGTATGCAGGGCTTAAGCAATCTCTGCCAGGACCTGCTGCAGGTGATAACGAGAAGTGCTTTGATTTCCCCCTGCCTAGGCCATCTGTACTTGACAAGTGATTTAAGCCAATTAGTGCCAAAATGGATGGCGAGTGAGCATTCGGAATTGTGGGTTCTGAGTTCAGGCAGACCTGGCTTATTTCTGGGCCAGTTCATTGCCAGTTTCCCACTAGAACTAGTTCTAGAACTCCCACCTCTGGTAGGCTTAGCCTCCCTCGTACAGTCGGGCATAGCAACTGAGCCTGAAGGTACAAAGGTTTGGGGCTGGAATGCATAGAAGATTCTGCTTCCCCTTAAATGATTAATAAGAGCCGATCCTGAAACCCCAACTCCCAGCGACTGACACGGCTTGGCAGTCTGTAGCCAGTGCTAGACAAGGAGATAGCAGGAATCCTGGGAGGTGGCACATGGAATAACCACAGGGCGGTGGCCAGCTGTGGCCACCTTAGATGGGAGGGATGGAAGGGGGCGTGACTGAGGAGCAAATAGATCTCCCTCTATCCCAGTGCAAACCTCGTTTGCAGAATTTGGGACCCATCGCTTGCTAGCTGACACGAAATGGCGGAAAGTATGAGCATCCTGCAGTCTCAGGACGTGGGAGGTTGAGTCAGAACCAAGAGTGTGAGGTCAGCCTGAACTACTACGTGTCTATATGGACAAATAGTTAAACAGCTAAATATTACTCCATTTCAGTACAGGAAAGAACAACCAAGCCGTGTTTTGATACACAGGAATCTTTTTTTTTTTTTTTTTTTGACAGGGTTTCTCTGTGTAGCCTTGGCTGCCCTGTTTTGCTATGTGCCCTGAGACGTCCATGAACTAGCACTTAGCATGTGATTTCCAGGATTATAGGCATTTGCAACTGTGTCGGGCTATGGGAAGCATTGGGGGTGTCTTTGCATTCTAATAGACCAGGCTTCTCTCCTCACTCTAGTGGCATAATCTTAGAGAAATTATCTACCGCCCCTGACACTCAATTTTCTTATCTGAAATATGGGATAATTATATCTTTTTTTCCCCTAAGAGTCTCACTAGCATATATAAGATAATACATTTATAATCAGACTGTATTATTTGAATTGCAGCTAGTATGATGGCTGGTTCAAACTGAGTTTGAGGAGGCTTTTTGTAATGTAATCCTCATGTTTTGTTTTATAGGTATGACCAATACCGCCCTTTCTAACCATTTTTATATCTAATTCTTGTTGATTCACCAGAAACTGCCACCATCATACATTTTAAAGTATTTGTATTATCAGGCTTTTCCAGCACATACGGTTATGCTTCATTCTTTTACTTTAAAAAGTTGACTTTTAAGGCAATGACCTTTGAGAAACATAAAATGTAAAGTTCAAATCCATCCAGACTTCGGTTTGAGCAGCAAATATTTAAAGATCAATAGCTGAAGAAAGGCTTCCAGAGGCTCTGAGCTTCATTCCTTTTGTCTCTGTTCTTTTGTATTGAGGCATCAGAACCATTTTAGGAGCCATCTTCCTGCTGCTGACTGAGGGCTTTGCATGCCTTCCTCTCTCACACTGGGAGCCCAGTCCTCTCCAAACCTGTGGACAGACTCTGTGCCTTTGCCCCTGTGTGGGTTTCTTGACTGCTTTCCTGACCCTTCTGAGCTGGCTCCTTTTTGCAAGCAGCTTTCTCGGGTGCTAGGTTCATGAGTACGTTTCCTCTCCTGGTCAGTGCTGTGGCCCCAAACACTTCTGCTCCCCTCGGTGAGATGGCAGCTTAGATGTAAACTGTTCTGCACCGAAAGTTAGCATAGAGCCCAGGGCTGTTTACAAGCAAGGAAGAGATCAAAGCCCTGCCTATAGGGAAGGTCAAGACACCACAGCATAAAGTTGAGGGAAAATAAAGAAAGAAACAGATGATGGAAGATACCACGGCATAACACAGAGTGAAAACGACAGATGATGAAAATCCTGGAAGACGAGGCAGAGGAGGTAGAGGATCTTCTGAGCTGCTCTGGGGAGGGGCTTGTCCAGAGTCCAGGAACAAAGTGCCCTCAATCCCATGCTCACCTGTTGATTAGTTGGCAGAGCCCACACTCCTTCACAATGATATTTAGCCTGTCTTTGCTCTCCCACATTTGGGAGTCTATAAATAAAGGTGATGTAAAGATGTAACACAGAGCATAAACTTGAAAATGGCAAAGAACGGGAACAAAGTCACTTTTGGTGGTTTGAATAAGAATGGTCCACACAGGCTCCTATATTTGAATGCTTAGTCACCAGGGAGTGGCATTGTTTGAGAAGGATTAGAAGGATTAGGAAATGTGGCCCTGTTGGAGTATGTGTGGGTTTGTTGGCGGAAATGAATCACTGAAGGGTGGGCTTTGAGGTTTACAAAGGCCCAGTGCCTCTCTCCCTCTCTGCTTGTGCATCATGGTGTAGCTCTAAGCTACTTCTCTAGCGCTATGTCTGCCTGCGGCCATGCTCCCTAGCATGATGATAATGGACTAACCTCTGAAACTGTAAGCCAGCCCTCAATTAAATACTTTTATTTTTTTTATAAGACTTGTTTTGGTTATTGTGTCTCTTCACAGCCACAGAACAGTGACTAAGCCACCACTTTCTCCTATGCCCCTGATGGTCCATCGGTCCTGTTGGTCTGTTCTGTCAGTCTCCCTCTCTACATCTTTTCAAAACTGCATGTGTTCCTCACCTTCGACTCTGACAGTGCTTCTTAAAACCAAACACTGAGAGAAGCCTTTCATTTGCTGTGTTTTCATCACACCAATTCCTTACAGTGGATTGTTCTAGAAAAACAGATAGAGAAGTAAAACACCTGTGGGTGCTGGGTGCTGGTTTTCTTTAAAAAAAAAATTCTTTTATTTATGTTTCTTTTATCTTTTGCTCCTTACTCCATCCCATTCACTTCCAACACCCGAACACCGGGTAGGAGAGAGGGCACAGTTCTTTCTTAGTTGCTTCCTGATGGTCAGGGTTGTCAGGTTCCTTGAGGCCAGTCCAATCCTCGTTTCAGGAGATCTCCACCTTCTCTCACAACAGGAAGTAGGTGTAGCAAGAGAGAGGTAGGATCAGTCTTGTTCTTTCTCCCCTCTGTGCTCTCTGGGCTAGGCATAACTTAAACTATCTGCAGCTGGCAAAGAGCTCCTTTCAGAGCCCACATGAGGCAAATAGTCTGCTGCCGTGGACCATCTGAAATCAGTCCCACATCCCACACCTGGGACCAAAAACAAAACTATGTTTATATCCACAACAAACACCTCTCCATATTCTATTGCTTGGAAACCGTAACCAATTCCCTCCTCTTCCTTCTGTCCCTTCATCTTTCCCTCCTTTCCCCCTGTCTGCCTGCTTGCATGCACGCATTATTTTCTTCCTTCCCTTTTCTCCTAATTATTTAAAAACATTTCCAGATACGTTGTGTTGTTGTTGTTCTAGAACACTTTGAGGGAGCATATAAAATTGAGAAAGTATCGCAAGGGACTAGTCTCAGGGAAAACCCAGCGACCAACACATCACACCCATGTGTGGACCCTTGTGAGAGAGATGCCATACATTTGCCCACAGTTTCAGAGGAGGGGGTTGTATTAGCTACATAATTTGTAAGTGGGCAGCATAAATTATAGTGTACATATGATTTTTTTATGCTTATTGTTTATAAGAATAATAGTGGGTTTTGACTGGGAGAAATTTTCTCCTGAGATGCAGTCAAGGGGTGAAAACGCTTCCCACAGCATCTAAACATACATAACATACAGTGCAACGGTGTGTTTCATAGGGCTGTTGGAGCTTCTCAAGACTCATTGGTGGTTGTGAGTGCAAGCGCATCTCATTAAAAGCAATGCTATAAGGAGTTCAATAATGCAGTTGTGAGATAGACCTTAATATATGAGCGTAAAAAACATGCCAGTAACAACAAATCCAGTCAAAGACTACAGAAGCTGAAGGTGTCAGGAGAACAGAGGGAGAACTCTTCAAGATGTAGGCATGGGAAATGCCTTTCTAGATGGCATCCCCAAACTCAGGACACACTAGCAATAACTAACAAGTGTGATTGTATGAATTAAAAGTTTCTATACAGAAAAGGGAAAAATACTGGAGTTAAAGACAAAGCCTTCAGAATGGTAGAAAACCTCTGAGCTGGTCACCTGACAAGGCATTCTTTGTACAGAATGTACAAAGAATTCAAAAAAGTTAAAACACTGAGAAAAAAGTCACCAATAAACAGACAAATGAACTAAACAGACACTTTTCAAGTGAAGAAATACAAATAACAATTAAGCCTATTTTAAAATTTTCCTTTATCCACCCAGGAAATGTGAACCAAACTCCACCGGCATTCTAGCTGCCCCCAGTCTCTCACCAAGAGAACAAGTGACAAATGCTGGCAGAAAGAAGAGCCCTTATTGGCTGCTGGTACGAATGCCAACTGGGCAGATACTATGACAGTCAGTATGGAGGGTCCCCAAAAGGCTACAGTCTGATCTGTGTTGTCCAGATAGACCACTCACGAAGGAATCCGAGCCAGAATGCAATAAAAGCACCGGCACACCCATGCTTATGACAGCGATATTCACAGCAGCCAACCCGAGTAACCAGAGTAATCACCAAGGAATAAATGGATGGATGGATGGATGGATGGATGGATGGATGGATGGATGGACGGATGGACGGATGGATAAAGGCATGCTGCATATCCACAAAGGAGGATTAGTCAACCATGAAGTTGAGCAAAACCATGACATTTTCAGGAAAATGGATGACACTGGCTGTCCTCACCCATTGCCCTCTGTCTATCCAAGCCAGATAGATGCAGAAAGTCAAGTCTCACACGTTTTCTCTCACAGATGAAATCTGGGAGGACAAGAAATTTTTTTTTTTTTTTTGCAATGAATATTTTAAAAGTGGGAGGATGACCAAGGAATACTACTAGGGACAATGAAGGAAATTTGGGGAAGGAGGGGAAAAAAGAGGGGAATGGTGGGGGATATATCAAAGAACATGCATGTATGAAAATGTTATAACAAAACCATCAATTTATACATCACCACAAGCTAATAGAAGAAAAATTATTTTGGAATGAAATGTCAAGTCAATGGAAGAAATAGACTCTAGGGCCATCTTGGAGTTTTACCAGGGTCTTTCTTCCCCGGCAACCCACTGGCTTTTTATTTGTTTGAGCAGAGTTCAAGACTGTGTTTTCTGAGGTGTAGCTAGGAAGCAGGTTATCAATGACACTGCCACATCTTTCAGCTAGTGGAGCCAGGGGTGAGACTGATGATTTCTTATAAAAATTGAGGAATCTGATGCTGACAAAGGCCAGGCAGGAAACTGCTTCCCTCCTGGAAAGAGGTGGATGTGACTGTCACAGAAGAGGGTAAATGAAGTCCTTTCTCTTTCCTGCTGGACCTGGGGTGGGGCTGCAAGCTGTCAACATGTTTTGAACAGCATCCCAAACAACTCACTGGTTCAGCAAACTGGATTGAATGGAATCTTTTCACTGGCCTGTCATTGCTCTATTTAGATTCCCCAGGAACGTTACACAACGTAAGCTAATGTGTAGCTGTCGATCTCATTGGCTGAAGGGGATACACATTGTAGAAAGAGATCACATACAGGACTTTAATAGCTCTGAACAGATCGGGTGGGGGCATGGACATTGGAAGCCAAACTGATGAGGAAAACACTGAGAGGAGCCAATGGGAAAGAACAGACTGTCTCCACATGGGCAGTGGCAGGAGGAAATGACAAGCAACAAACTAACAATGGCAATCCCGTACTGAATTCTTGGGGTCTATGAGGATTGTTTGAAAGTTTGCCAGGCTCTAACCTTCTTGATTAAGCTTAAGCTGGGCAGAGAGATGGCTCGACAGTCAAGTGTCTTCTGCTTTTTCAGAGGACCTGTGTGCGGTTCCTAGCACCCAGGTCCGGTGGCTCACCACCCCCTGTAACTCCTGATACTCAGAGACCATCTGAGGTCTCTGGCTCATTGGGCAACCATACTTATATGTGCATAGTCACCTATAGACATATGCACAATTAGACAGCAACAGGAACAGCAGCAGCAGCAGCAGCAGTACAGTTTTGAAAGCTCAAAACCTGTGGCGTTTGGAAGCATGCCCATAGGAAGGCACCTCCCACACAGTAGAATTCTGACCACCCTTATGGAGACTGTTCACCACCTGGCCTTGGGCAGGAGGTCAGCAAGGACTGTTGCTCAGTGCAGCCTTTGCCCTGTGACTCTAGCCAGCACCTCTGTGGGAGCAGAGTAGAGAATGAAGAGCCTCCATTAGGAAGAGGAAGCTAGCTGTAGAGTAGGCTGTGAGTGTGCTGGTCGACCGGTGTCTGTGGTGTTGGCGGATGGCGAAATGCCCAGTTTGAGGACTTCCAAGAGTTGGCATCTCTTCTAATTGAAGTATGGTTTTCTTCCATCTAAACATTGAAGGATGATGTTGTAACATTTCAGAGTCATTTAGAAACATGGCAGGAAGTAGCTTTCCTAAATAGTTGTCACCTAGAGACAGACGGACTCGGGCAGCAGAAAATGAGTAGCTCTTGCTGTGAAATATCTGCTTTTGTATTTTATGTCCAAATTGTTGTTTACTCTGATACATGCAAACCCTGAGGCTGTTAAGTAGTCTTGTTGCCTTCAGGGCGACGGACTCCTCAGGTTAGTAACAAGCCGAAAGCACAAATATCACTCTCTTGCCTTTGAAATGATGAGATTTATAAATGCCCTGTGATTTATCTTAGAAGCCTTCAACTTAGCGCTTGGGCAATTTAAATATCACCAGAAGAGTCAAGTGTAGAGAGATACACCAGAATCTTTTAGTTTTACACTTGTAATAGAAATACATAGAGAAGGGCCTAAATATAAAGGGGCATAAATAACTCCAGAACATAAATGTTTTACTGTCAACTTCATATTTCTCTCTCCTTCACATAGATCTGTGATATTCAGCTAAAATATAAATCTATGATAATGCTTTTCAGCAGGAGTATGAATGACAGTATCTTAGCAACTTAATTTAGTTCCATTTAGATTTTCCTAAAGGTGGTTAGAACAGACTCTCCCTTCCTGAATATTTGGCCTGCTGCATTCTCAGTATGTTTAAGAACAAAAATTAGTTAACTATTAACTTTTGCTTAGAAGTCAAAATTAGGATATCTCTCCTTGGGAATATATAGCATGCTATAAAAAGCACTTGCTAATATTATTAACAAGGATTTGTCCTACTTTTTAACCAAGAGATAAAAGGTGGCTTTCTAGCCGCAGAGAACTACTCTTGCTACCAACTCACCTCATTTCATAAATATAATTAAATGATCTAAATTTAAACTCCAAATCTAGGGTGGGGGTACCTGGTAGAATTGGCACTCCCTAGTGTTCTTATGAGAGCAAGCAAGAAGTCATGTCTGACCCCATACCCAGCTCTTTGATGCCAGAGGAAGTGTTCAGATGTTGTAATTAAAGCCTCACAAAGGATAAATTATAGTGTGAATGGCAGGGGGAAAATCAAATGTTGATCTTTATCATACAGAGTTCCCAGGGAGACAGAGTGAAATCATAAACTGATGGCAATTTGTGGTTGCAGGAGTTGTAAAATGGGTCTTTTGCCACTGAGAAAATGTGTCATGTGTATATAAAACAAAGAATAGACATTGCAGGCAGCTGTGGGGAATTTTCCTTGGAGATGCAGACACAGTATACCCCTCCACTAAGATACTGTTACCAGACAGGCCAGTGAAACAGTCCTTCCCTGGAGAAGGAGAAGTATGGGGTTTATAGGGCTACCTTTCAGAGAATGGGAAAAGTTCTTTATAGGAGTGTAAGTGACCCTCAGACAGCCGTGCTATGGAAAACCCTCACTCCAGCATGGATGACAACCTTCCCATGGTCACGTACATGAAATTCCTCATCAGTTAACCTTACATCTACTGCATGCTCAGTCATTTCTGGCAACCATATGTAGCTAGGGCACAAATACAAACAGCTAAAAGGGAAGTGCAAGAGAATGTCTGATAATAGACAGGAGGCTGCTGGCCCCACCCTCTACACCCTCCTTCTGTGAGGGGTTGTCTACGGGTCTGACATCATAGTCTCTTTCAGGCAGTCACTTTGGTGAAGATGGCACTGGTCTTTATGCCCAGAGGACAGCGTTTGACAATACAGATAGGCATCTCAGTTCTACAATGCCCACGGATAAGCCACTGCCCAACCATGCCATGGCTGGCTTGGTTGCTGGACTGTAAGCCATGAACTATGAGTTCACAAAAGGCAGAGACCATGTTTGCCTTTGATGTCCCTGTGGAAAGTAACAAAACTCCTATTGCAAAAATAATCGAACATACCCAGCGAAGGAAATAAAGAGACTCTATGGTTAACTTCGTTAGGGACGGTTTTTTGACAATGGATCATCTCCTATACTCTTGGGAATATTTTTTTCTATCACTTGTATCACATGAAAGGTTTGGAATGTTTCTGTCATTTTAACTGTTGATGTGAAAGCTCATGATGGATTAAGACTACTTTCTATTCAGGAAAATAACTCAATACAATACTTGTCTTGGGACTTAAAATGAGAATTTGTTGAACTAGATGTTGTTGAGCAATCCATGTATCTATTGATAGGTACCTAATTTAGAAAATGTAGTCCCTATGAAACTGAACTATTATTTGGCCTAAAATGGAAACAAATATACACTCAATGACATTGACAACCTTCAGGGCATCATTTGCTAAGTAACACGAGCCAGTCAGAAGAGTATTGCATAAATCTGTTCATATGAGGTTCCTGGAGTAGTCAAAGTCATAGCACCAGAAGATAGAGCTATGGTTTTTAGGTGATGGGTGTGAGAGGAGTGATGAGTGAGCATTCAATGAGAACAGAAGTTCAGTTGGAGAAGATGAAAATTTCTGAATATACTGAATATAGACAGTGGTGATGTTGGTACAGTGAATTTCAGCGTTGTGGTCCTTGGAAATTGTGCTGCTCTGAACACAGAGGCACAGTGTCTTTTTGAGACCTGTATTAGTTGCTTTTGTGTTGCTGGGATAGAATGCCCTGACACAAAGCACCTATGGGGAAAGGTTTATTTTGGCTCATTGTTCCAAGCGCGATGAAGTCCATCGTGTTGGAAAGGCATGGAGGCAGGAGCATGAGGCAGGCCTGGCAGTTAGAAAGCAGGGTGATCAGAATTCATCCCCATACAGGAAGTGGGGAGAGAGAGAGAGAGAGAGCAGGAGTAGAGCCAAGCTATAAAACCACAAAGATTTCCCTCAGTGACATACTTCCCCTGGCAAGGTCCCATAAGCTCCCCAAATATCATCAACAGTTGGAGACTACATGTTCAAACACATGAGCCTATGGAGGACATTTCACAATCAAACCACAAGTCTCTACTTTCAGTTTTAGGGGATATGAGCTCAGTGTGTTACTGGATCATATTGTAATTCTGTGTAGTATTTTTTCAGGAACTTCTATTTTCACACACACACACACACACACACACACACACACTTCTTGTAAGTTGTTTCTGTAGGACAAAATTTCAAAAGCTTAAGAGGGGAATTTCCTGATTAAAAACATTTGATGTATATTACCAGATTTACCTCAAATAGGAATTGTATTAACTCACATTTCTACTTATAGTTCTGAATGTTCTTGATTCTACACGTGTTGACAAATTTTATATGATGAATTCTTGAGTTTTGCAGATTGGGTTTAGGTTAAACCATCAGTGAGGCTGAGAGCCTTTCATCACTGGTGGTTGTTTGTAATTGTTCTCCCGTGGCTTTCCTGTTTATGTCCTTTCTCACTTCCCCACTGTGACATCTTTTTCCTAATGACTTGGGCTGTGCAAATTACAAAATCATCACTTTGCCTTCACAAATATTTTGGCAATTTTTTTCACTTTCCTTTTTCAAATCTGTATGTATTGTAATAGATACTTCCCTGGGTTTTATATTGTGCTTATAAACACTCCTTTCATTTTGTTATTTATTAACATACTCATTCTTACTTGTCTTCAGTGCTTTAAGTTGTAATCCACAGACCTACTGAGCATCCATGTTCACATATGAGGAGAGAAGTTGGATGCTGGGTCTTTTCTTCAAAGGGCTAATTGGTAGATCTGCCCCCCTTTCTCTCACTAATTTAAACTGCAAATATTAGCCTTAATAAATCACCACATTCCTCTTTATTTGCTTTCTTTCCTGGCTTTATTGGAACACCTCTTTTGTTGATCTTATAACATAGTATTTTATTGTGGCTTCATAACCCCATTAAAAACATATTAAGCACAGCCTTTCCCTCCAGTACCTTTGTTAATTTTTTTGTTGTTTTCAGCTATTTTTGCTTGCATATTTTTTCAGATAAACTTCAAGAAAAATTGCTAAAGTTTACTAAATTCTACTGGGATGCTATTGGACTAAGGATAATTTGGAGAAATTGACACCTTAAAATACTGAGTCTTTTCATCCAGGAACAAGACATTCTACAAATCTATTTATCAAAGTCATTTTAATTGACAGTTATCTTTTGAATGCTCTCAGGTGAAGACAAGTCCCAATTTCAGGTTTTTGTACAGAGCCACCTGTGCTGCTCAATTATCTTCTTTGTTTTTCTCAACTGTTTTTCCTCACCCTCTGCCACAACTATACAGTTCATTAGCATTTGGAAGCAAAAACTTTAGAAGGGAAATATTTCATTAAACTTCTATCTGAAAAGAAAGGAGACAGGATGAGAATCCCATTGTCAGCCATGCCTTTTGGGGGATGGAAGAAATGGAAAGTGCAGAAGGAGGGAGAGAGGGAGAGATAGCTGAGTTCCATGGAATTGCACATACCAGACCTTGGTTCTTATAGAATTGGAAGTCCCTCGAATGACTTGTTTTATTTTAAATGTTGTTAATTCCTAGAAAATGAGAGGCAGACATAACTAAGCATGAACAAAAAGGTCCCTGGACTCAAATATAAATGATATTTTTGTAATTGTAGAGTTACTGATAATATTTTTAACTGGAAAGAAAATTAAACTTAAATGTTACTGATGATATTTTTAACTGGAAAGAAAAATACATTTAAAAGTTAAACAGTCAATAAGCTTTGGGTAAATAAAGCATAAAGGAAATAAGAGACCACTTATGAAACTATTTTAACTATTCACCAACATCATAACGATGTAATAGAAATGATGCCATCTTTTGTATCTCTTCCAAGCTGGATGAACTACTTTTAAATTACATTAAATTGACAATAAAAAAGCCAAAGAATGAAATAGTATGTTTAAAAAAAATGTTCTAGTCACCACTAGAGGGAACAATAAGCAGGCTTTCTTCCAGATATTTGAGCAGAAGAACATTACAGAAAAAGAAAAGGCAATTGGAGTCACAACACTTGAAGAACATCTCAGTAAGTGATCTAGGAGAGCAATGGCTTCGAGAAATGGTCGTCATATCTGACAACTAACCCCGGCAGAGCATCAAGTGCCTTTTGAGGGGGAATGTGTGTCTTGGTGAAAATAAAATGACTCCATCAATGAATGCAGAAGTGTTTCTAAGGAGTTCATTAGGAAAAAATAAGCCTTCATTTACATGCAGAAGTGTGCCACTGGCTCATTCGTTAAGCCTGTTGGTTAAAACCCCTCCAAAAGAGACTTCACAAAGATGAACTCCCTGGCTCTAACAAAACAAAATAAAGGCATAGGCTTTTTAAAGCCTCAGGAAGATGCAAGTTGGCAGTGAAAGAAGGAAGCAACCTTCTGGACACAGCAATGCTTTCCTGGGAGCAGGTGCAGGGCTCAGCCTCCTCACTGTTGAGATCTCACTGTGATGGCTCAGTGCACGTGACAGTAAGCACTGCCCTCATGAGGATCTAAGAAGAGCGGGTCTTGCATGTTTCTCTCCTTGGGCTGGACCGTCCAGTGGCCCACCTAATCTGCTGAGGTATTCCATGGGGAAGACTGTCTTGTATATAATAGTCCACCTGTTCCCCACTATAAATACACTTCTGCCCTTTACCTCTTAATTATTATTCTGCATTCCAGAATAAGCATGCTTCTAAAAGAGAAACACACTAAATAAACTTGGAAATATAGGCGATCGCGAATACAAGAGGAAATAAAACAAGCTTACCTTGTTGTAAAAGGACACTGAAATACAGCTCCGCCTACCACTGCACAGCACTTTACAATTGATGATCTTTCCATCTGGTCAGCTAGGTCATTGTATCTGAATGAGGATGTAGAAATGTAGAAATTCAGCGCAGTGCAAGACCTCATGGGAATCCCTCTGGTTGGGAGATAGGAGCTCGGAACCTTCATCCTCCAGACCTGCGGATATATTCCCTTTTGAATATATTCCCTCATCTCAACTGAGATGAGGCAGCGTTGAAATCCTCCTAAGAGCATAGCTCCCCAGAAGAACATGAAGAGGGCGTTTCAGTTTGGCTGCAAGTGTTCATGTGTGTAGTCACGCGTGATTTTGGTTTCTGATTTTGGTTTCTAAGTTACTTTCCCAGGTCCGGTTTATCTCCGGTGGTTGAACGCCCTTGTTTTTTATTGTACTGATCCATCTTTGATTGATCAATTATGTAGAAAACCTTCTCAAAACCAACAGAGCTGCTGAGTGTGTGCTTAACCCCTTTCAGCTTTTGATAAAAAGCATTTGGACAGTTTACATGGTTTATCCATGTTGTTACTCAGTAATCAGGATCTGCCTGGATTAGATATTGTGCTCACCAGCTTTCTGCCACTGTGACAAAATGCTTGGGTTATAGTGTGACCACGAAGGGAGGAAAGGTTTTTCTTGGTCCATGATCTCAGAAGTTCCAGACCATGATTGCACCGCTCTGTTGCGCTAGGCCCCAAGCAAGACAGAATACCATAACAGGCGAGGTCTGATGGAACAAGGATGTGTACTTCATTATGGTCAGGGCATGTAGCAAGAGGGGGGAGGAGAGAGGAGGGGAGTGAGAGAAGAAGAGGAGGGAACAGAATACACCCTTTGAATGTGTGCTCCCAGGGACCTGCTTCCTCAAACTGGGCTTCATCTCCTGAAGGGTCTGTTGTCCTTAACTATGTATGAATCCATAGCGGATCAGTCTATTGATGAACTTGAGGCTTTGCTATCCAATTGTATACCTAATACTTCGCCTCCGAACTTCGCTGCACTGGCGACCCAGCCCTCAACATATGTGCCTTCAGGGGGACAGTTTATATTTTAATGTTTTAAATGTCAGCAAAAAGGAGGTTATATGAAAATGGGATGATGTCTTCATACACAGATACTTTCAACATCACACATATATGTAGGAAGCTGTTACTTACAAGTCTTTTCTAAAACTTTCTAATTTATATACAAACTTTGAATTCAGTAGGATCACTGGATTACTTCTGAACATGTTTTCATGGTATTATTGATCACTTAATTTGAGCAGCATGGTGAAATCTTCCCAGAGTTTAATAATTTTTATTCAAGATTTTTTTTACATATCTATATGCCATCTATATGCCATCATATGCCTATGTTTACAAAATCAAACTGGATTTAAATTATTTTCCTAATATATTTAACTGTTTAGTTTTAGATCCTTCATTTTAAAAAACACAATCTGTTTGAAATTGTCTTAGCTATCACAATTAGTATTCCATCTTGAGACACACTGAGTATGATGGAACCTATTCACAGGTTCTAGAAAAACCGTGGAGACAAGGCTTATCTGTGAGGAGCTTCCTAACTAGGGTAACTGAGGCATAGAGGACCCACGCGCCTTGGACTGTGTTTCAGAACTGACTGAAAACGATGATGTGAGCTGAGCCCAGCTTCCTTCTTCCTCTGCCTCCCCTGTCTCCCCCCTCCTCTCTCAACTATGGAAACATTGTGACCAGTTGCCTCTTTCCCTGCTCCCAGTGCCTTACCTGACATGGTGTATCTTCAGACTGTAGCACAAAAAACAAACTCTTTCTTCTGTCTTTGATTTACTTGTGCCAGATATCTTTGTCACTGCGATGAAAAAATATCGCAGAGAACGGCTTACTGTACAAACACTGCCACATTATAACTTCAATTATTTGCAAATCTGAGCCTGAGTTTCATATGGCTTTGAAGTGAGAAGTTAATCACCAGAAAGACCATTGCCTGTGAAACACGTTTAGTAATCTTTTTAAATCCTTGGAGGAACTTCAACTGATTAAACACAATGTGTATTAAACGGTGTGAACGGAGTGAAACATCATCTTCTGTATGTAATCCTTCCCCACATTATGTGCATCGAAATGCTCAGATAAGACAAAGACTAGACGTTGGTTGAACCTAAATGAAAGCACAAAGCTCCCCTCTAAGTGCTTTTCACAGAACATCTCTTAAGAACCTCATCACATTCTCTTAAGAACATTGTGTTCCCCAGGGCTGCGAGAACAGAGGCCCCCTAAATTCAGCTCAAATCAAAGGGGAGAACTTCTGTAGGTATTTATAGATCTCAGGGGCTACAGGGCTCCCAGCAGAGTTTGAGAAAACCCATCTCTCTCTCTCTCTCAGAGGCTTTGTGATGGCTCCTCTGTTGTAGGCTTGTTCAACTCCCCGGTAGCTCGCCGTAATTTCCCGCTCAATTATCTTAACCACGGAATAGCAGGCAGAGGAACAGAACTTAGATTACACATTTCCATGAAGTCAGAGATTTCTCCCTATTCAATAAATGACCCTTCTGGGAAGAGCATCAGAAACTGTGAGCTGAAGCCACCTGAGAACAGGGAACGCAGTCCCATCACGACTATGTCAATTCCTTTCCCTACTAATCTTCCTTTCCAAAGTACAGTAACACATTGTAGGGGTTTGGGGGCCTACCAAACACCTGTCAGTACACAGGATGTAAAGGCTGGTATTTTATATAATATGTAATATGATTGAAAAATATCCTGTCGGTAAAGCACACTTTATGCTTTTTGTTTTTGTTTTTTTTTTTTTTTTTTTTTTTTTTAGCTGTGCTTGTTTTGGCTTTATGTCAACTATCCTTCCTGGTCTAGGCTACATCCTAACTACAATATTTAAAAAGATTTTTTTAAACAGAGAAATTGTATCAGTAATAAACTCCTCCTTGGACAATCGGCCCCGTGAAAGCTTCTGTGATGTGAACTGAGGAAATTAACATCCAGCTTGATGGCCCACTGCTCTCAACAAATGTCATGAAATAATTTCTAAGCATGCAGGCAGGAGGTGGTTCACCTCCCCTAGATGCTGATGTCTGAATCAGTTCACTTAAACAAACATGGTAGAAGCAACTGAAGGGGATAGGGTTTATTCTGCTCACAGTCTGAGACCACGCAACACCTCATGGCAGAAAATGCAGCGGCCTCGGGACGAGGCAGCTAGTTAGAGAGCAGACAGGAAGCCGGGCCCTGTTAGGAAATCTCAAGGCCCACCCTCCAAAGGAGCGCCCACGGGTGACGAAGTATGTGAACACACAAGCCCGTAGGAAATTCTTCACAGCAACACCATCACACCACGTGGACAGAGCTAGAAATGCTCTCTACCACTGAGGTCTCTAACGTTCACATTTCAGTGCTATTTCATACGCAAAAGGAAACAGTTTCTCGACAGTCGTGGCCGGCAGATTCTGACGCGCATTAGAGGCAAATCAAAGATTCTTATCCAATCAGTTTAAGGGTATACTCAAGCATGCCTTTGTAAGTCAGCACCCCAGATTACCTTGATACAAATGACCCAGGGGTACTTCAAGAAACCTTTCAGAATAAACTGCTATGCATTGCTGGAGACAATGCTAAGGAGCCCAGCCCCCACCCCCCGAGGATGTCCCGGCTCCAGCTTTCAGCAGGAAGTCACCACAGTGAACACGGATGCACAAGCTGGTCAGTTACGCTAGTCTCTCTTGCGAAGGTGACACGCGGGGGTGGGGCAGGGAACCCGTGTCGCTTTAGTGCTGGCCGTATCATCAGTTTTAACACTGTTAGCCAGGCATCACGGAAGCACCGTCCCGTGCCCCCAGTGTCTTGTCTGTGAGAGGCTTTTGCTTTTCTCTGAAACAAGTGTTTTGCCAAGGGAAACATGGCTTTTGAAATCAGGGACATTTTCTTGTGACATACACTACTGGGTTAAATGATTACGGAAATGTCATGATGGTCTTTGGGGCTGTTTTGAAGTAGCATGCCATATGGCTTTTCAAATCATAAAAGCTTACAAGTGATACCAGTTCAAGCTGAAAACCGTACGACTAAAGTACTTAAGATATTCTAAAACCCACAGGGAATTTTTAGTGTCTCTACAGGGAAAACGCTGGAAAATTGAAGGCGTGTAGCAGCATGGGACTGTGGGCTTGCTTATCTCCTTGGTTGTAAATGGAATTTTTCAAACTCAATTGTCATAAACTGAAAGAGATTTCAGAAAATGTCAGGAGCAAAACTTACTTTCCTGAGTTTAACCTGTGTTTTTACCTAACACTTTCTTCACAATGGTAATAAAGCCCTTTATTCTCTATTCCTACGCTGAATGCTGACCTGAAGTCTTTATCTTAAACCTTTTCCTCCTCAGACAAAGTCAGGAGTGCTTTTGCAGTTTGTATTTTCTGTAAGTTTAATCTCTGAGCTGGGAAGAAGTTAGGTTCTGAGAACTTGTTTATTTATCCTAATTGTTTCTTTTGGAAATGGAAACCATCAGTGAGTGAACACTTTTCAATCACATGTTTGGAAGCTTCCAGTCTGGTCTCTAGGACTGGCTTCACTCCTAATTGTTCTGTGCTGTTAAACAGAGGCATAATTTACTTCCTAAAACTGAGGGGACCTGTCTCCGAGATGTGTTCTTTTTCTCTGAAGCCACATCCAAAGAACTCAACTGAGCGCCCTTCTCTTCGGTGCCTTGCCTGATGATTCCGTGCACTGTTTGGTGATCTTTATTCTATTTTCCAACGCCTGCAACCACCACTACTCCATAGCAGTGTGAGAGTGAGCCCTGCTTAGTTGACTTTGTGGGCCATGTTTTCCTGGTGTCCTCCATCCCCTCTGACTCTCACTCTAAAGGGAGGGAACGGAGACCTCCAATTTAGACTCTCTGCACAATGTCTGGCTGTGGGCCTCTTTGCTTGCTTCCACCTGCTGCCAGAGGAAGCTCTCTTGATGCTAGTTAGACAAGGCACTGATCTATTGTATAGAAGTACACGGTTTACTTCCTGACAGTTAGGATGCGAGCAGTTTGCTCCCACACGATGCGCATACTGGTGCACATAGAAGACAAGTGTGAGCCCAAGCCTTTAAGGGAGGAGCCATCTCCCCAGCTCACCATACTCTTCCTTTGCCACAGTCCCCAAATAATCAGGCCAAGAGTCTCCAGACAGAGCCTCCAAAAACTGTGAGATAAAATAAACCTTCTTTGTAAAGTTCAGATTCTTTGTCACATGCTATAGCTTGAATATGAGATGTCCCTCAAGGACCTATGTGTTGAAGGTTTGCTGAGAGCAGAAGATGGATAACCTTTGAGGCAGGGGTTACTGCCTCGAAGTAACGTGTACTTTTGAGGTGTGCCCTTGAAGATTGTATTGAGATAGGACTTGGTCTCCTCTTTCTCCCTTTCCCTCTCCTTCTTCCTTTCCCTTATCTCTCTCTTTCTCTGCATTCATGATTTACTGTGTTGTCACAGATCCAAAGCAAGTAAGCACAATCTGAAACCATGAGCCAAAGGCAAGCATTTCCTATCTGTCTATCTATCTTCTCTGTTGTTTATCTTAGGTTGTCACAGCAATGAGCAAAGTGACAAAAAACTGACTATCAAAATACCACCCGCCATGATGTTAGTCTAATATTACAGTAACTACTGGCTTAGACTGCAATCATGTATATTTGGGTTTCCTTAAAGGCTTTTTTTATTATTCTTGTGGATATTCTCACTTTGACACTAAAGCCCTATTATTTCAAGCCTGAAGACAGCCTTTAGGTCCAGATGTTGACCTTTAAAAGCCAGAAAACCATCAGAATTCTGATAATTGTTTTTTCCTGTTTTTAAAGAGGGAAGTGTTTTTCTAGCCAGTCTGCCTGCTAACTCAGACATAGTCCCTCCAGGCTATGTCTCTTGATAAACTGTAGTTCATGTCTTTGCATTTCTAAGAAGCTTATGGAAAGTCCCTAACTAAGGGACATTAATGATCACAAGTGTCTTAATCTATACTTGAACCTGGCCTGTACCTACTTTATTGGGCTAAGTCATTGTCCCTCTTACTGTCCAATGCTTGTATTAGCCACAGATAGGAGTTTAGGGAAAGGAATAATCTCTGGTTAATGTGAGCAAAGAGGCCAAAGCACAAGGCTTGGAGAACAGAAGTGAAATACCTCTGGAGTCCGGAGGTGCAGTCCACAGCATTCTCTGCAGGCTGCTCCAACTGTGTTTTCCTTCTTTGTACCTAAAATTGAAAGTCTTGGGAAAAATTAGCTAACTGGCCATCTTTGGCTCCTGTGTACCTCCGGGCTAGACAACAACGGAGCCTCTTGTCTTATGGCACAGAAGGGAGTGAGTAATTTTCCAAAGGAAACTGAAAAAAAAAAATAGAGCACTAAATAAAAAAACAATGTTGCATCCCTGCAGTGGTGGGGGGTGGGGGTGGGGGTGGGGGAGGGAAACCTATGCCTTCCTTAAACAGTGCTTGCTCTTTTGTATCACAGAGAATGACTCATCGTGAGTGCAGACTCAATAGAGAGCTAGCATCTGAGAATGTGTCTTCATTACACTTTAAACATTTATTGTGTATGCCCATGCCTGGTGCAGTGTGTGTGGAGATCAGAGGACAGTTTACGGGAGCTGGTTCTGAACCCAGGTCGTCAAGCTTGGTGGCAAGTGACTTTGCTCTCTGAGCCATCTTGCTGGCCTGGGAATTGGTCTAAAAGATTAACTGACCAGAGGAAATAAATAATCCGTTCTAGGATAATATAGAGAATTTTTTTTTTTCTAAGAAGTGGGAACATTTTAGGAAGAGCTGTTAACTTCTGAAATTACACTCTTGACATAACACTGTGCTATTCATATTAGGAAAACATGGTAAGAATTACAATATTCTAATTCTAATTTCTTGCAAGCTAAAGGATGTTTCAGGGCCACCCCACTCTCAACACTCACGTGCTGAAGCCCCAGGACCTCAGAATGTGACTATTTTAGAGACAGGACATTTAAATCAATAAGGTTAAGTGAAGTCACAGGGTCACCTAGTGACTGGTGTCTTCATCAAAAGAGGGAATGAGGACACAGGGACATGCATAGAGGATGTGAAGATACAAGAAAATGGACCAATGGTTTTTTTAATGGCCCGAGGAACTGTCATGTAGCATCCCTAGCAGATGAATGCAATTGTAAATTTGCACAGCAAGTTCTTATTATCACAGCTCTCACGCAAGAGAGAATAATAGCTTCTATAGCTGTGTGCCTGACTTAGATTCCAGCATCTCATGGGCTGCTGGGGGTTTATTCTTGATACCCCTTCCTCTTGGTGTCTGTATTGGCAGCTGGGGTGTTTGCTATTTGCTCTGGACCTAAAGCCGAAATCAGAGAGCTCTGCTGGTTCAGAGATGCTCTCATGACTTCTCAACTTATTTACCTGGGGGCTGGAGAAATTTATGGAATTCTGGCTCTGGGAGTCAGGCTCCCAAGTCTGCTTACGCTTTGCTTGCGGCCCCGTGCTGCTCTTCCTTTTCATACTGGAAGTTGTTGGTGGAGATGCTCTGCGGGAACTGCACTGAGTGACGCACACAATAGCATCCCTTGGGCTCTGGCACCCCCACGGTGTTTCTGTAGCTCCAAGTGCTCTGAGCCTGGGCTCAAGAGGCAGGGAAGTGGCCAGAAGCTCTGCTGTCTCCTTAGCTTGTTGCCTCTGCTCCTTCCTGCCACACCTAACTTCCTAACCAACCAAGCAAAGAGTGGGTGTGTGCTTTCTTAGTCTTCTGGTATGAATGAGAGCTATCTTGTGAAAAAAATTTAAATGATCAATACTGGTTGTCTAAATCTAAATAAATATCCTGTCTAAAGAGCAGGATAACCCATTAAGAAAAACTCTCTCTATATATATTTTCTCTAACAAAATTTACAGCAGTCCTTCATCATCTGTGTAGGACAGGTTCTAGATGCCTCTGTCCTAGCCCCATCATGATACCAAATTCTATGGATGCCTAAGCCCCTTGTAGAAACGATACAGTGTTTACATATAACCTATGCACATAGCCATGTGTAATTTTAATTGTCTGCAAATCATGCATGTTGCTCAATACAATGCAAATGTTATATAAATAGTTATTTTTTAATGTGGTTTAGGGAATCGCGGATTTGGCACGCATGCGTTTTCCCACTGAGCGTTTTCAATCCAGATGTGACTGATTCTGAAGATGTAGGCTGCACAGGTGTAAAGGGGCAGCTGTGGACTGAGAGGATGTGTTGGTAGTTGAAATCTTGCTGCATAAACACGAGGGCCTGGCTTGGGGTCCTCAGGACCCAGTTACACTGGAACCCCTCTGTAGCTCCAGCACTAAGGAGGAGGAGATGGCAGAAATAGGTGGATCCTGGGAGCTTACTGGTTGGCCATCCTAGCCAATCAGTAAGCTCCAGGCTCAATAAGAGATCCTGTCCCAAAAACTAAGGTAAAACATGGAGGAAGACACCCAAGGTCGACACATAAACACACCCACACCCACACTTGAGAGGACTATATTTCATTATGGAAATCAAAAGTTGAATAGTAACAAATTTTCTCTGTTGGCCTTTGTGTTTTAGAAACTTTAACTCAAATTTATTGGCAGGATCAACCATAGATAATATCACTGATATTTTAATAAGACCATGTTACTTTTAGTTTTGTGAGTCACTTTGGAGGAATTTCCTCCTGCACAGACCTGCTTATATTTGACATAGATGCCTTCCCTCATGCCTACAAAGCTCAGTGGCAGCCTCTTTGCTTAGAAAGTTTCTTTGAGATAATTCTTCCCTTTTAAAAAGCTCAACGTTCTCCACACTCAATAAAGGAAGAAAATCAGAATCCCTCTGAAACACAAGGCATTCATTTCTCTGTTATTTCCACCTGCTGTTTCCAACCGTATGTGAGAGCTGAAAGAGAAGCATTTCTCAAATTCTCAGTGCCACAGCAAGTTCCCCTAGGCACGTCCAAAATTGGTTGAAAGGGCAGTGAGAGAGAAAGGACACAGTTTGGCAACGTGATCAATTAGGTTTTGTTTCTATTTAGAGACATACATCACTTCAGATTTTTACTGGGATGAAGGTAGGTTCATTTTCCCCACTACGTGTGAGGTCTGAATTAGAATTCCTCTCACCTAAAGATTAAGTTTCCCTTATGGACTTCAAGCTACATTTCTCTCCGGAACCTAAAGCCGATCGATTCGTTTTTCATAGAATGGGGATACAGGAGGTCAGTCAGTGAATCTAGCAGCAACACTGAATCTCCTTCTCAGTTCTGTGCCTACTACTGAAAGTCACTTGAGCATTGTCACTGCCCTCAATTTATCTCAATTGAAGATATTGATCACCCACTAGACAATTAACACAAGCCGAGCATGTGGGATATTAAGTGAATATCTGAAGATTATGACCTTTTTGAACAAACTTGACACTTGAGTGGAAAATGATCTAAGAAAAAATAAAAATGGAGACAAAATATACAGTAACCCAAAGGAAATGAAAACACATGTCATAGAAAGACATGTACACAGATTTTTATGCCATACAAAGACTTGTACATGGATGTTTATGTCAATTTTATTCCTAGTAAGCCTAAAAAAAAACTTCTATCAGGTTTCTATTGCTGTGAAACACGTTAACGTAAACTTTAATGACTCAAAGCACCAAATGTTTATTATCACACGTGTCTGTGGATCAGGCATTTGTGGGCAGCTTATCTAGGTGGGTCTGGTTTGGGGCCTCCCATGAAGTTGAAATTCAGCTTTCCAGCGGCTGTGGGCATCTGAGATCTAGGAGGAAGCTGAAGGGTTGATGTTGATGGGCTCTGTTTCTAATGTCTACTCACCTCAGCTGGCAAACAACCACAAACCAAAGCCAAGGTTCTACAAAAGGCCAATTGGCAGAGGAATGAGTTTATTCCCATCACTTACAGGAGTGGATGAGGGGTCATCTATACCAGCAGAGACAACTGAAAGGCGTTTGCCTCAAGAAAGCATCCACCCCAGGATGGCTGATGACCACGGAAGCCACAACTCCGGCCCTCTCTGCTCAGCTCACAGGCAGCTCTGTGAGTCAGACTTAATCCAGGTGGGTTTCCTGGGTGAAGAGTCTCTTCACCTGGCTTGAGTCTCTCTCCTGGGCAGCTATTTATGGCTTCTGTAATCTGGGAGAGAAGCCTTGTGTATCCTGTAAATTGGGTTTTCTTAGCTCTGTGAGGTTTGTTTACTCTTGGAGTCTCACGGTTCTTCTTTCTCCCTCCAGGAGGGAATGATTCACTGCAGAGGAAATTGCTCCAGGACACTTGGCCTTCTCCACGGGGCTGCTTGAGGGTTTGTACACTATGGTTCTTAACTTCTCTGAGAAGCAATTCAAAACAAGAGTGCAGGGGGAGACGGCCCAGTCCTTACATGACCCAGCTTCTAAC
The DNA here is from genome assembly GCF_907164565.1 of Psammomys obesus. Lineage (NCBI taxonomy): Eukaryota > Metazoa > Chordata > Mammalia > Rodentia > Muridae > Psammomys > Psammomys obesus. The sequence goes on along the minus strand of NW_026585895.1, from coordinate 7,531,853 downwards.
ACTGTACAGCTCCACTGTTGCTTTAGCCTATCATGACCAACAAGTTGCTAAGTCTGTGTCAAAGAAGTTCCAGGCATATTCAAACCACCACACAACCTAAATGTCCATCAGCAGGAGCATATAGAGAGGTATTTACGTCAGTATACAGTGGGTATTTTATGGCTTAAAAAATGCAACTTCTGACCCAAGCAACGATATAGACAAACCTGGGAATTATTGTGCTAAGTGAAAGAATTCAGACTGAAAGGCACAAAATGGAATTTTGTCCTAAGAACTAGACAGTAAGCCACATTTAGAGAAAGGTGGTTGCGTGGAACTGGCATTGGTGAGTGATGCATGGAAGGAGAGAGGGACTTGTAGGTGGCACGAGAAAACTGTTGGAGTCTCTTGGATATATATTCTTTTTGTTGTCTGTCTGTCCGTTTGAGAGAAGGTCTTACTATTTCACCATGACTGGCCTGGGACTCACTGTATAGGCCAGGCCGACCTCAAACTTACAGAGATCACTTGCCTCTGAGTCTCACATGCTGGTGTTTAAAAAAAAATGTGTGGCACTATGCACTCCACTTGGGTGTATTCTTGATCTTAACTTTCACAGTAATTTGAGAAGCATTTAAAACTTATCAAGTTATCTGTCTTAAAGACGTTCAGTTTATTGTACGCCAATTATATCCCCCCCCAACAGACCTGCAAGACTTTTGGTACCAGCAAGAGAAATTGCTGTTTCACACACCGTGCTGTTCTCCCAACTCTAGTTTTCAGCTCTACCTTTTAGTTACCAAATACAAGTGACAAGTCTAGAAGTTTTATTCATTGAAAAAGTTTTCATCTCAGAAGGAAATTACTGATATACCCTATTTTTTTATTTTTTTAACAAAAGTAATGTTTTGGGGACTCTTAAGTTCTTACTTAGTCAGCACACTGAGCTTATTGTCCTTTTATGAAATACTTGAAAATATTTAAATATTTATATCTAACAATGTCTATTATGTTGTGTGAAAATACTCCTTTATCTCATGCACTGGAGCCAGCATTTACCCTACACTTGATATGTATATTCAAGCTTTTTGTTTTGGCATAGAAATGACCTTTGTCCTTTCCCTCTGCCCATAAAATATCTCTGTATCTTTCAGGACACCATTCATGTGAACTGCCCTCCTGGAGAACACCTATTCAGAAGCAGAATTTAGCTGGCTTTCAAATTGGCACACACACAAGTATCCTTGTAATCCAGTACTTACCAGGACATACTATAACTTACCCTTGAGAAAGTAAACACAGCCTAGTATAATATTTGCCTAAAGCCACAAAATCATGTTATTCCATGGTCAATCCATTTCAGGGTTCAAAATTAAGCCAGGAACTCCCTGTACAAATGTCTCAGTATAGGCAAGACCAAGAATATGGTACTAACCACAACAGTATTCACTCATCTTCTTTTCCAAATCAAAGGGACTCATGAGGCTTTGCAAATTATAGATGCAACATTGTCCCATTACGCCATTCTTTAAAAACAAAAACAAACTTACTGACATCTAATGGAAGAAAACTCATGTTCTGATGGTACCTGATCCACAGAAAACTGTTTCTTTGAACTTTCCCTCAAATTATCTAATACAACCCAAACCCCGTTACAAATCTCTCCACACTGCCCTCTGTGACTTCCTTTTGTTCATTATGGCCCAGTGTCCCTTGTTGCAGTAAATAATAGGCCTGGCTTTGTCGATATACAGGTATAGTCATGCTGGTTTTTAGGTGGTGGGCATCAAAGCATTTACATAGGTGATGTTTATAACAGACAGTGGACATTGTGAGATCTTGAACTATTTGTTATTTATTTTTGTTACTCTGCACTAAGCATGATGCCTGGGCTGGACAATGAGCAATTTATAGAAAAATTAATGAGTGTGTATTTTATGATTAAAAGCATACAGTCAACAAACAGAAGATAGCACTTGAATAAAACATGTTATTTCACATCAAAATGCCCACCAGCCAGCTCTGACTGAGGGGGCCTTTGCCTGCGAGGGTGCCCTGTGGCTTTGATGCTATTGCCTGTGGCCAGTTCCCACCATCAGCACAGCTCATGTCTTCATTTTGAAGTGATGATGGTTTGCGATGTACTTCCCCTGTTTCTCATAGTCCTTACCATTCCCAGCATGCATAGCTGCATAGCCCACTAGGTGTGAGGATGCTGTTATTTGGACTCTAAATGACTGGAAATAAGTCACAGCAGGAAAGCAGATTAGGATAGTTTAAAGAGCAGGCAAAGAAAAGCTATGAGAAAGTAGAAAGAAAATTGATTTCTAACTACAGTTGGACTTCATTCTTGTTTCAACTTCATGGGTGATACAAGATACAGTATATGTTGTGGTTGTTCTCTCCCTGGGGTTTACTCCTATCTGTACATTACCAGGGCCCTTTCAACCTTAACATTGTAGGTCTTTCTGTCTTACGCTTTAGTAATAAGTATGCAGCCAAAGTGGAATAAAGGTGGCGGTTTTATTCATTGCTCTCACCTCATTTTAGTCCTGTGCAGCAGAATGGGTAAGAGCATTGGTTTTTTGAGCTAGAGAGACATGGACTGGAATGTAGAACCATTTTCCCCAAATAACATGAATATCAAGTCACCGAAACTTTCTGAAGCTCAGTTATGCCATTTGTGAAATCATATTAGTAGTAACTATTCCACAAGAGTTGTAAGAATGGAAGAATCTTCATATGGAAACCTTTCTTGGCAAATAAAATGTCCAGAAATTATATCTGTTATGAATGCAATTGGTTCATTACTTTCTATTAGCATTTATAAACAACACAGTGTAGAATTGTATAGTGTTATACAGTATAACATTAATTTTATCTATTATGGTTCTCTGTATTGTGTACACATTATAGATCATAGCTAAAATATAACAGATTACATTCTAGGATTTAGTAAAAACTCACTAGCTTGGCAATACATACGAAACTGGCTTGTATATGTTATGTCTTTGTTAAAGGAAACTCTGAACACAGAAAAATACAATAAGCTCTTTCTAATGCCTATCACAGGTAGAAGTTTCAGTGATTGGACTGGATGACTTTCAAGGTTCCCTGTTGTCAGACAGAGAACAGTGAATTTGATAAACAGCAGGACAGAATAAGCCAAGTGGGAAAAGAAGCAGACATTACTCTGGCCTTTGGGAGGAATGGGAATTAGTACCTTAGCCCGCTGACCATGATGGACGGAAGTTCTGTCAACTTGAATGCTACTAGGTAATTGGTGTTCCACAAGGCAGTTAGCAATAAGAAACAAGAATGAATGGAGCAGAGCAAGTGTTTGTGACTGGCAAAGAAGCAAAATACTATTGTTATTATCATATAGTAATGAGCCATTTGTAGGGGCCAGGCTGCAGGGCTATTTAGTCAACAGCCCAATATGATGAACAAAGGTAATGATTAGATTACCGGCCTGATCGGATTGAGAAACACCTAGGGCACTAGCGGAGCACCTGGCTGAACATGTGGGTGAGGGTTTTTCCCGAGAACAGTGACCAAGGGTGGGGAATACTCATCCTTAATGTGAGTGTCACCATCCCATGTGCTGGGGGCTTGGGAGGAGTAAAATCGGTGGCAGGAGAAAACCATCAAATCCAGACATTTTCCCCCTCTCCTCCCATTTCTCTTCTCCCTCACTGATTCCTGTCTCTAAGAAGCAGTCCCCTTTGCTCACCCACACCCTGCTCACCACCCAGGCAACACAGCAACAAAACCAAGTTTTTCCTCAAGTTTGTGTCACGTGTTTTGTCACATTGACAAAAAAAGCTGGGTGCTATGCTGTTATCACCCACAGTCTACAAATGAGGAAGTGGGTGGGTCTCTGCCTCGTCCAGTGGAAACTGATGTCAGAGGTGTTACATCTTTAGTCTCCGACATCACATTGTTGGTTTCTGGACAACCAGTTTTAATCATTTTCACAAATTTTTTTCTACTTGTGTTTTCCTCTAGATTTGTGAGCATATGGAATGAGTAATGATAATTACTTTAATGTTTGTTTGCAAGTTCTACATCTGTTTCTATTTTGATTGATAGTCTTACTTATTAAGGGCCTTGAATGCTTATTAATTTTTGGTTATATGCCAGACACTGAAAAATTTGCTCTGTTGACTTCTGGATAGCAGCTCCTGTAACCCACACATTGCTCTCAAACTTCTGATCCTCCTGCATCTACCCACCCAGTGTTAGGACTGGAGGCATGTACCAACATGCCTGGTTTACACGGTGCTTGGGATCAAAGCAGGGCTGCATGTATGTGAGGCAAGCATTCTACCAGCTGAGCTACAGCCTCATCCCTTATTCATGTCCTTTGAGACAGGCCGTACCGTATAGCCTTAACTGGCCTGAAACTAAGAATCTGCCTGCGGTTACCTCTAGGGTGCTAGGATTAAAGGCATGCACCACCATAGCAACCTATTCATGTTGTTAAAAATATTTTGAGCTTTTTTTCTGGGACGTATTTAAATTACCTTCAACAGTTTAATCTTTTGAGAGACATGGTGTGTGTGTGTGTGTGTGTGTGTGTGTGTGTGTGTGTGTGTTGTTGTTGTTGTTGTTGTTGTTGTTGTTTTTAATGATGATGTTGTGGTGGTTGAACTGAACTTAGGACCTCACCCGTGGCCACTTTAGCATGGAACTATGCTCTCAGCATTTAGACGTGTGTAGAACTCTGTCCTTCGGGCTTTAGATAGCCATTGCCATGAAATTAGAGGAGCAGTGATTTCCTGCAGGAAAACCTCAGACCTCAAACAGAGTTCATCCACGCCATTCTTTCCCAGTCGCACATGTCTTGGGGGGTATTAGAATATAGAGGAGGTAGAAATTTTACTGGACTTGGGACTCCACAGAGGCCATGGGGGAGTGAGTCATCCTCCTGCCTGAGAGTCAGCCATGGGCCCGGAAGTAAGCCTATTTGGTCACCAAGCTGGAGTTGGATGGAATCGAGCGCAGTTAGGGGTGCCTACGCGTCTCCTCAGGAAAAGCCATGCAACACTTGTTTCTATTTCTCGTGCTTGTATTCACCAGCACCAGATTACCCTTTCCCGTATGGCTGATTTACTCACTAATAAGTCAATACTAGAAAACACGGCTGATGGATTAAACTGTGCATGGTTTGTTTCCGGATACACCTCTGAGCGACACGAAGTCCCTATCTGAAGCCAAGTTTTTCTCCCGTCGGGGAAACGACAAAACAAAACCCAGCAACAATTTCTGTCCTGATCGTGCCCCAGAGATGACTTTCACATGCCCCTCCAGTAGCTCCTTCCAAGGCTTCAGGTAATTTTCTCATAAACAAGCAGTGGCAGAACTCAGGAGCCTTGGTAAGGGTGATTAACAGCTATGAAGATCTCCACAGTAGTTTTAATGGACCCTCTCTCCTCTCTAGTTCCTTGCCCAAACTCCAGAGCCCTACAAACCCTTAATCCTGTCTTCACAACTTAGGAGACAGTTGGCCTCTTCTAGGTTGGTCCCCTCTGCATTGCCTTCTGGGAAGTTTCTCTACACAGTGGGCTCTGCATGTGTGGAGCTTACCATATTGATTTTTCTCCTTCAGAAATTACTCTCTTGTGATGCTTGCTATACTTCGCCTGAAAACAAGTGTGTGTGTGTGTGTGTGTGTGTGTGTGTGTGTGTCTGTGTGTGTGTGTTTAATACCACACAGTTTAATCAACTCTATTATGACCACAAAGCACTCTACCTGGCCTCAACTTACTTCTCATGTTAAGGTCTGTTGTCAGCCATATACTCATGCATGCTGGCCATGGATCTTTCAGTTGAGAGTCAAGAATTGTAGTTAGACTAGATAAGGGGAAATATCCTTTCAGCTTGTTTAGCTAAAAGTTCAGGGAAAGAAAGTGTTTTCAGGCATGGATAGGATGTTGTGAAAGCTGTGGATCTTTAGTTCCTGGAAATTACTTCTGACATTAGAGGACTTTCATCCAGGTAGTTAACTAAAAGCATATATAATGGGTTTACCCCACACGACCACAAAAACAAACAACAAACAAACAAAAAACCCAAACCAAAAGCAGACAGACAAACAAACAAAATGCCTTGTGTCTTAGGGTTTCTGTTGCTCTGCTGAAACACCGCAACCAAAAGCAACTTGGGGAGGAAAGGGCTTATTTCACTCACAGTCCCATGTAACAGTTCATCATTAAAAGCAGTGAGGGCAGGAACTCAAACAGAGCAGGAACCTGAAGGCAGGAGCTGATGCAGAGACAGGCCGCACCGTATAGCCTTAAATGGAGGGGTGCTGCTTACTGGCTTGCCCCCTGTGGCTTGCTCAGCCTGCTTTCTTGTAGAATCCATAACCGCCAGTCCACCCACAATGGGCTGGGTCATGCCCCATCAATCACTAAGAAAAAGCCTTGCAGCTGGATCTTACAGAAGCATTTTCTTAATTGAGGCTCTCTCTTCTCTGTTGACGCTAGCTTGGGCCAAGTTGACATAAAATCAGCCAGCATACCTTGCACAAAAGTCCTCGAGTTGGATCGGGTTGGCCAGGCTGGCCCAGCCTCTTCTTACTTAATTCTTAATGCTGGATGAACAGGGCTTGTCTACAGGTTTGCTTTTTCTCTCTTGCCTCTCAGGAGGTGATTTCATACTGGGCCTACTACTCAGAGATCCGTCTCCACTCCAGTCTTCTCAGCTCTAGATCGATGTATCCAGTGTCCCAACCAACAGATTCACTAGGCCCCCAACAACTTCTGGCCTCCCATCTCCAGAAACCTTGTACACACCACACGCACACACACATCCCAGCCCCTCAGGCTACAGGCACACTTTGATGGCTCACTCTCCCGAGCCCCCACTATTCATTCTTTTCAGGTGCTAGCAGGTACAGCTTTAAAATCTATCCAAACGTATTCACTTCCCCTGGGTCCCACTGGTGTCTACTGCCTATGTGCACCCTGTCTCACTGAGCTGCACCCTATCAGAGCAACCAAAGTTCTCTTGTCTTGTTTGGTGGAGGAAGGTAGCTCTGCGCTCCCACCTCCTGCAGAAGTCTTTTAAAACTTTCCATTCTTTCTCTTCCTCTCTTTCTGTGCGTGTGTTAGTACGTGCATGTGTGTATATGCACATTCGCATGTTTGGGAACACGTGTTGGAGTTTATGCTGTTTGAGTGTGCATGTGCTGGACACTGGTGCCAGGAATCGTCTGGGTCATTCTTCTACCTTATTCACTGAGGCAGGATCTCCTAACTCAGATCTCAGAGGTAGGGGCCAGTCTTGTGGGCAGCAGCTTGCTCTGGGGTTCTCTTGTGTTTGCCTCCTAAGGCTGAAAATCGTAGGGCGTTTATGTGGGTTCTGGGACTCCGAATGCTCGGAGCCCTGTCTCCACCCTAAGCATCTTGCTATAGACAATAAGGACCACATGACCAGTCCCTGCTATGTCTGAGGTTTTACACTGTATGTTTCCCTCTGTAGTCTCCAACCACAGTGAGCTTGCCTACTCCATAAAGGTCTATTCCTTCTTGGGAATTTTGCATTTGCTCTTCTTGCTTGGAATGACTCCTGTCTTATCCCGGTGTACCTCATGCTGCTGCCATGCCTTTTACTTTTATTTTAATTTTTGGATTGTTTTGAATCTTAATGCAAATAGCAGCTCTTACAAGAGCCGAGAACTCCCCTTGGGAGTTAGGTAACACACTCCCTGTTTATGAAAAACATTCTTTCATCTTTAGTGAAGTATGACTCTAACTTTATCATCCTCTGCCTTCTTTTTGTTCTTCCTTTTAATATTTTAAAAATGCCTTCAAGTTATTTTCTGTTTATAAAAATAATGGGTTGTGTGTGTGTAAAGTCATAAAAAAACAACTGAGATAGATTATGAAGGAACAAAACCATCAGAAAAAAAATCCCAAAAGTGACTTGACTTTTCTCTCCTTTACTCCTGTAAACCCTAGCTTCGCTTCTCTACCTTACAGCTAGACACTATGCTGAGGACTTAGTGGAAGGAGCCCGTTGAGTAGGTAAAGTGTGTGTGTGTGTGTGTGTGTGTGTGTGTGTGTGTCCCACTCTGACAGGAAGATGTTTGTCTGTTCTAGGGTCAGAGGGGATGAAGTCAAGGAAGGGTAATCTTGATGAGTCAGTAATCCCTTGATGCGCAGCGGTTCATTCTCCTAAGCGGTGGATGCTCTTGATGTAAACACTTTACGTGAGGGACTAAGCTCTTTGTCATCCTGGTTTTAAAGAAGATGAGTGACAGACCGTGAAGGGTGAGGCAAGTAATTGGTTATGGCTGACAAGTTCTCCCACAGACTGGCAATGTTGATCTGATTTTCGAGGGTCCAGAGATGACTGGAGAACACACTGCGAAATGCCCTGATGGGGATGTGGAGACAGAGGTACCGTCTCCCAGTGCACCGGCCCTTGTCCTTCTGAGCTGTTTCTCAAGCCACTGTGTGCCAGGCATCCTCCGTGTTTCCCAGCTTCAGAGACATGGAATAAAAATTGCATTGGTGAACCATCTTACCTTTTTATTTTCAGACACTGCATTTTCAGAGACTCCTGAGGGCTCAGGCTGCAGGAGCCCAGGGTGGAGAAGAATGCTGTGTTTTCCTGAGCGATGCAGTGATGGCATGAAGGAGCTCCCCTGGGAATCGCACCGTGGCAGGAATTTCCCAAGCTGATCTAATTCTGCTGTGTAATTCACAGATTTAAAAACATCCCCTCTCTTTTGGCTCTCTAATAAAACCTAAAGGATTTACAGTACTTTCTCTCTGGAGGATTTGAAGTACTTTTTGAGTTAAGTTCCTGCTCTATTGGGGCTTATTTGGACAATTTCTTAAACTTAGGATTTATGTGGTTAAAAATCCACAATATTTCAAGAGGGCGATTTCTCAGGGCCCGCTTCTCTTGGAGCGTCCTAGCTAGCACTCTGCTCATAGAGTAAGCGGTTGTATAAATCTGCTCCGAACCACACGGTAGCATGGGCCGATACCGAGTGAGGTTTCAGAGGTACACATCGGATTAAGTGACCTTGCTGGAATCAACAACAGCATTTGTCCTTAAATATTTTAAGTTATGCCTGTATAGAAGTAAATCAAAAGGGGTTTTATGGGATGGCTTATTTTCAGAGACTTACTATCTAGTGCAGGTGACATAAAAACACTGGGAAAAGGCTGGTTGAGCTTAATCATTTTGATGTTCAATTGTGTTGCTTTAAAAAATACTCATGAAATGAAAGGCAGGAATATATGGAACTAAAAATTAAAAGATATCAATAAGCTTAAAATGAAAAATATGTCCTTGGCTGTAAATGCAATTATTGATTTCTTTAAAAAAAGGAAAAAATAACAGCTTTTTCTATTTTCAAGTCCATATTTCTAAACAAAAACCCATATTGCCATTTTCTCATGTTATTAACTTGAGATCTCTGGTTATAACAGAATAGACCCTATTTTTTTATTATTTTTAAATTGTGTGTGTGTGTGTGTGTGTGTGTGTGTGTGTGCACGTGTATACACACATGTGGCTATCAGAGGAGGAATTGAAAGTCATTTATTTCCTTTCATCATGTGGGTCCTGGGACCCAGTTTATGCCATCAAGCCTGGCTACAAGTGCCTTTATGTGATGAGCTGTCTTGCTGGCCTCTTGACTCAAAATCAATTCCCAGCCTTCAGGGTCTCACTATGCAGCCCTGGCTAGCTGGGACCTCACTATGTAGACCAGGCTTGACTTCAGACTTTATTTTTTTCCTTCTCTCTAGCCTTACTTCAGTTGTTCTTTTCCTAAACAGGGTCTTGCTAGGCAGTTTAGGCTGACCTTGGACTCGGAATCTCTCTGCCTCAGCTGGATGACAGGCCTACACCTCCGTACTTGAGTTTACTCCTGAGGTTAGTGGGGCTCACTCTTCAGGGAAAGGCATGAAGTGTATTCTAGTGGGATAAACATGGCTTTGTTCTGGACTCTGTGGGGAAACAGGAGACTCACACACAGCCCACCTTGTCATTTTGAAGGGATCATGCTCCGCTGCCCACTAATTTGGGAAGCCTCTAAGAAAGTCAAATTCAAGGCCATTCTCAGCTTCTTCTCTTTTTAATGTGACCTCCTGTTTTATTCTTCTGCAATTATCTTCTCTCTTCCTGTGGATGTGGATCAATATGGAGCGTTTCCTACTCAGCACTTGGTAACCCCCTTAATCAGGAGCCCCTCAGGCTTCTGTTCCTCCATTTGTTTTCAGCCTTCCAAGGTCATGATTTGCTTTCTCATACACTCACAAGAGTTCTTCCACTTCTGTACTTTTAACTGGTTTACGCCTTCATCCCAGTGGGATGTTGGAAAGGGAGAGATGAGCACAGATAATGAGTGAACCTGGGTCCCTTACCTAAAAGTTTAGACAACCTGTTTTCCTATCAGGAAAACTGCTTCCCCTCCTTTTCCACTTGCCCCCACCTCCCTGGTGGCTTTCCTGGGACTGTTAACCACAGGGGCAAGCAGGTCACACACAGGAGGCTGAGATCAAGTAGACAGGGAACTGGGCTTGAGGCAGGCATGGGGAACTTCTCATCTGCACGGAGGCTTTGACTCCTCCTGTGAGCTTTCTAAAAGGACCATAGAAAGAAATACTCTAACAGTGAGGCCTGTTCCACCATGATCTAGGAGAGAAAAGGTGTCACCATATGTCACCTACCTCCTGGAGATCCTGAGAGCATTTTTAAATGCTACGTTGCAGAGCCCATTGGGCTGCTACCACCTATTGGGGTCAGCCTGCTCTTGTCTCTCTCTGGAGGGGAACGTCACTTTGCTTCTTGCTGCTGAATGAACTTCTGCCTAAACTAGTCTTTTGTCCTCCAAGACAAGAACCAAGGAGAACGGTCCTCCTAGCAACACAGCCCAGCAAGGGCTATCCAGGGCAAATGAAGCCAGGGAAGTACAGCCTGCCCTGGAAACATCATAGCAAGCTGCTGTGGATGCAGTTTTGGAATCGGCAGTGGATTTGTTATCTCCAAATGGAGAAGATCTGTCAGCCTGTGACAGTGACGTCAAGCTGAAATGAAGAACTGTCAAAAAAAAAAAAAATATATATATATACAAAAAAACAGCGCCTGCATCTTGGGACCCAATTTTCTTTGTCTCCCTTGCCTGTGAAACTGTAAGAGGAGAGTGAATAAATATTTCTTTCAAATTACACACGACTGAAATTGGTTTCTACTTCTTATCAGTTAATATGCCTTGACAATGTTGTTTTATGAGGTTGAATTTGGGGTTTTGCTAAGAATATCTTGTCTCTTACTGAGTGTAAACTGTCTAGTTTGTGTGGCTAGAATTGAATATCACAGGGAGAAATTTATAAAGAAGCCATGGTTGGGAGGCCTGAGTGTCCAGCGGATGAAAAGGAAAATGTAACAAGAATGCCCTCTTGAATGAGAGACACAGAAGGCTTCAGTGACAACCTCCTCCCCCACCCCAACCCCTCCACCCACCCCTGGAAAGAAACAGCCTATATAAGAAGGCATTGAGGAGAACTCTTAAAAACTGTGGTAAGGATGCTGAAGTGAAGCTCTCCACAGCTGACGGCTTCTGGGTGGGGTGGGCTGGGGAAGGCCTCGGCTTCCTTTAAGGGGCTGGCCACTGGGAGTTTGACCATGCTCCAGTGGGAATATGAGCGTCACCAGATGGGTTTGGTGTTTGTCTTCTTTCTCCTTCTCTTTTCTGGAAAGAGGTCACAAGGGGAGGGGGGTCGACCTGGGGGCACTGGGAAGTGAGTGTGATTGGGGTGCATTATGAGACATTTGCAAATAATCAATAAAAATAGTGTTGGATCAAAAAAAGAATGCTGTCTTACAGAATGTATACATTCCTGTGAAGTTTTAAGTTAGGCAAAAAGTACTTAATGCAAAGTGAAGACAGTTCAGAACCCCACCTTTGCTTGGGCATGGTTTAAATCATATGCCAAAGGCAGAAAATGCCCTTATTGCCTCCAGTCTCTTCTATAATATGCTTATATAAGCTTTTCTCATCGGCTATGGACAGTAAATGTGTAATTATATTTGCTAATCTATGCAAGGACCATGCATGTGAGTGATGGCAAGCTGGGGAAATTGTGAACTAAATCACAATTTATTTGTAATAGAGAAAGGAAATATATTCATTAAATGAAAGGGCTGGCTAGTCTCAGAGCTCTTGAAATAGAGTTCTAATTAATTTATAGATTTTAAAGGCCACTCTGACTCAGCCTCATAATTTGAGTAATAAAACTCTTCTAATGGCTTTACAGCAGATTTATAAAATAAATGAGCAAACTTAATCAAACCACAGTGCTCGGTCAATACAATCGTTTCTGTTGTCAGCAGTTTACTCTATCAATCGGGAGATTTAACCATGACTTTGGGTGGCTACGTGCCTCCTGCTCCTGGAACTGATTAGCTGCTCTTCATCAGAGCTCTTTTATAGTAAATTCATAAAGGCATGTCCTTAGCAGTCAGCTGAAGTTAAAAATCCACCTTTCCTTTTCTTCATTTCTTCCTTCCTTCCTCCCATTTTCCTTCCTTCCTTCCTTCCTTCCTTCCTTCCTTCCTTCCTTCCTTC
>NW_026585895.1:7514006-7519269 GCF_907164565.1 Psammomys obesus | reverse complement strand
TTCCTTCCTTCCTTCCTTCCTTCCTTCCTTCCTTCCTTCCTTCCTTCTTTCCTTCCTTCCTTCCATCCTTTCTTCCTTCCATCCTTCCTTCCTTCTTCATCCTCATTAGATCTTATTTTTAAATGCAGCTTCAGGTCCACTGCCAAACTGACCAGAAGACAGGGAGGTTTTCCACATATCCCTTGCTCCCACAAACACACAGCCTCTCCATGGTCAACTTTACCCACAGCAGCGTGACACTAATTTCAGCTGACAGACCTACTTCACATGGAGCAGCCATGGTGTATTCTCTGCGAGTTTGCCACTTTTATGACAGGTCTCCACCACTGTAACCCATCAAGAGTGGTTACATCCCTCTGAAAACCCTCCCTCTCTCTTCTTTTGATAAAAAAACAAACAAGTTCCTGAAAGCCCTATAGAGATATTAAAATAATTAAAGCAAGTGGTGTTAATCAAACATAAAGGGGTTGATGGTATCACACTCAATGTAGCTTTAGTTAATTAGATCTGGTAAGTTTACAGGAATTCCCAATTACTTGACAGGTTTTGTGGGTCTGTGGCTTTACCTTGCAAGGATTTGTGCAGCACAGGGTTATTAATTTATAATTAAGTGACTGTGAAGTTACACTCTGGAGGGATTACGGTTGTAGTTTGTCGTTGCTTCCTTGAAGAAATAGACCAGAACAGTCACACCGACTACAAGGCCCCTTTGAAGGGCACCAACTCCACTCTTGCTCCCTGACCGCAAACACATGCAGCTAATGCTTTTTCAGGCAGAGGTAACGGATCTTCAAGAATCTGCTGGGAGTGACAGTTTATCTAAGCAAAACGCACGCCTCCACATAAACACATAGTTGACATGAGTTCTCGAGTGTCATGTGCCCCACGCGCCTGTGAAGCCCAGAATCTTCCTATCAGAGCCAGCCCACTCTTATAAAAACCAAAGGAATGTATATTCTCCTGGAATACCTGTGTTGAAAGGAACACCTACAATTGGGCCAAAGAGAACACAGAGCCTAGATTTTAGAAACATATGTAAGAATTTAAAATTTTCATTCGCGAGATAATGTCTTGTATTAAAATGAGTTCAAAATGGAGAAGGGGGGAGGAAAAACCTGGAAATCATCCACCAGGGGCAGTAGTGTGGTTCTTGGCCCCCAGAAGCTGCTGAATGCCAGTGCAGTGAAGCTGAAATAGTGCTCATTGCTAGGCGTTTTGCAAACTCTTGTACTGCTGGGATAGATTTGAATAAGCATTTTAAGGTCACACAGACCTCAGAGGTAAAACATAATCTCCAGCCTCGATGGACATGACCTCATATTGGAAGGAAAGCAGTCACGTTTTCAGACAGCATCCAAAGTCAGACCTGATCTTGGTTGCTTCTTGGAAGTCCCTTCTATCTTAGCCCGAGAAGGGATAGTCACACTTGAGAGGAACCCGGCTAAGCAGAGGGTGAAAGAGTGAAGGAGAGGGTCACAGCCGATAGGAGAATGTCTGACTCTCACAAGAACCGGGTTTAGTAATTGACTGAGTGTAGGAGGTTCAGGCTGGGAATGAAGGTCGGTTCTCTGCTAATCTAAGTCATGTTTTAGACCAGGCAGGAAGAGAAAGGGCATGGATTGGTGAGTCCCAGCGTGCCAAAACCGAGTGTTCACTTCTGTCTGCAGTGTGTAGTGGGTGTGAGGTCAGAGTCCATTTAAACAAAGGCCGTGAAGGGAACTGGTTGTGGATTCTGAAAGTGTGAGCCAAATGGAACTTTTTTTAAAATGGATCATCTCAGGTGTTTGCTACCGTATTGCATAGCTGACTAATACAAACGGTATCTGCCATGCCTCACTTTTGTCAGTTTGTAGCCAGGATTGGAGTAACTGAAGTATGGATCTTCCCCACATCTAGAGTTCATTCCTTGTACAGTTTTTGCTCGGTTCTGTTGTATAGTATGGGTTCTCGAATGGGCTCCAGCCTTCAGATGCTTATTTTTCTAAAATATGCTAATCAACATTCCAAATAGACTGAAAGTTCCACTGTGGACATGAATTGTGGATGGCTTATTTCTTGTCCTCATTGATTTTTAGATGATACAGAGAAATACTGGGATTTGGGTGGTCCCCTAATCAGACGTTCTGTGGAATTATTGTTTCTACTAGAGTTGTTGTTCGTTTGTTTGTTTGTTTGTTTGTTTAGAAACCCAGTCCTTTTTCTAGCCCACTTCTTTCTTTCTGGTTCAGTCTCATCCTTTATGACAGGCCTTCTTCTTTTCTCCTGAGTTTGGTGTCCATGGGTGCTATACATGAGTAGAAGTATTCCACTTTTGTTCTTTGGGGATGGAAATGCCAATAGCATCTTCGGCTTTTGTGCCTGCTGCTGTACAATTAGACCATCCTTCACCTGAAAGGCTGAGTAACATCCCATCGTGGACCTGACATTTACTTATCCATGCATTTGTTGGCGGTACTTGGCTTGCTCCGCCTCCCAGCTATTGTGAACATTGTTGCTAGGATGTGTGTGCAGGTAAGCTTTCCTGCCCTCTATTTCATTGCTGTTTTAAGTGGCAGCGTACAAGGTAGAATGGAAAAAAGCATGCAGTTGTCTTTGTTGTTGCTGCTGGTGCTGTGCTGTTTTGCATTCCTAAAAGAAGGGTAACAGTGTACAAGAGTTTCAGAATCCACACAGCCTCACCAGCACCTGCTATTTATGAGCATTCTAGCACATTCAAAGTGATGTCTCATTGTGATTTTGATTTGTATCTCCTGGAGTGCTGGCTTTTTATGACCTCTTCTTAATGCTTGTTATTACTTCTTCCAAAGGAGTCAGCCATCTTACAGAACATTAATGAACTCAAAAATATAGATAAATCTTCTGTAGAGAAAATCCAAACATATATGTATATATTGTATCTGGTAGGTGGAAATCGGTGATAATTCCTCCCCACCCCCACCCCCACACTTCTAGATGTGAGGCTCTGGGTTTGTCTTTTCCACAATTTCCTGTCTATGAGCATCTGTCTGAAGGTGGCATGTGCCAGGTAGCCTCCAGGGGGCACCAGAAGGTTGTGGGGTTGTTGGACTCTTACTTGAAGCCTTTGGAGCAGCAAACTGGAGCATCTTTTCTGGGTTCAGCTTTTGGCCTCATTATTCTCATTACAGCATGGCCTTCGTAAGTGGAGCATTCAGAAGTTCAGAAGCTAATTCTATTGAGCAGACTGAGCAACAGTAAGCAAAATTTTAGCTCTCTTGTATCTTGTAAACTTGATTTGACCTCCAAGAGAATGGTCTGAAAACCCGAGGGCTTTAGGATCTCAGGAAGGCAGTCTTTCATCAAAGAGCTAGGAGGGGAGATGGCTATTCCATGCTAGGTTCATTAAAGGTTCCACCTCGGGGTGCACCTTTAGTTATCATCAGTGTTGACCCAGGAATCTCACCCTGTTGTCGGGGCCCACCTTTAGGCGGTGGCTTGTAAATTACATAGCATTTTGTTATTACTAAAAGTAATTTGTCACCTACTATACTGCCCACATAGCTAATAAGTGCCAGAAACATAAATAAAACCCAAGCCCAATTCTAAACGGCTGTTCCCGAAAGTGTCCATCATGCACTGCACATAATTGTGGTGATTTTCACGATGCTCCTTTTAATGATGGAAAAGGGGCGGCTCTTTGCATAGAGTAAGTAATGACCTAGGTGTCCTCAGATGTATCATGGAGTCTGAGGCCCTCTAACAGCGACGGAGCTGAGAACAGACATTGGTTCTGGCTGCTGCTCATTTAAAAATGAACGCTCTGCCATGCATGTATGAAGGCTCCAGCTCATCCAAGTCACGGATTCAGGCTTGGCATGGTCTTGTTTATAAGGGTGAGATTATTGAAGTTCAAGCTTCAGAAAAAAAAAAATGGGAACTTTCATCTTTCAACTTCTTAGTGCCATGAGTTGAATATAACAGAACAGTTCAAGCCAGAAGGCAATTATAGCACTGTTTATGGGGTTCTGCTCAAACACCACTTTGTTTTCCTCATTTTGCTTGTTGACAAAAAAAAGCACTTAAAATATATTAAAAATATAAAACCTAACCCTATAATAACCCTCAATGGCTCGTCATGTGATAAAAATGCCCAGGGGCACATTTTATCTAAGGATTCCACAGTGCTTTATACTCACATTAAGTCACAAGCCATCTGTTTCGCTGTGTTTTATTGCAGGGAAATGGAAGCACCATGGAAGCTGCACGTTGCTGGAGCAGTGGCTCGATGAGGGAGTTCTTCAGATTCTGAGCACCCAGCCTGTCCATTCCGACTTAATATGCACTCATCAGATAATGGAACCTACTGCCTAACATCATGAGGAATTTATTAAGTTCTAGACTCTACATAAATTCTCGTGACGATAAATGCTTGCTCACTGTACGTCCTTCTCAAATCTGGGTCATAAAAGCTCTTACGGTCACATGGAAATACAGAGGACGAGCAATACCTAATTAGTAATCTGCCCCGAGTTTACAGTAAGTCGTGGAGCCAGGATGAGAGCCAAGAAGAGCCTGTGTTTTTCCTTAGTGTGGCTCTGCCTCAGCATGCAACAGACGGTCCTTTTTTTTTTTTTTTAATTAATATGTTGGAGATTCATGAATTCAGGGAAGACAACTATTTTGCTCTGATGTATCTGAAGCATCATATCGATAATGAAATCTTTGGTTGCAAACAGAACCTGACTCAGGGTAAGATAAGGGTAAATGGGGACTCAAGGTGGGATGGAACACAGGAACTTAGAGAACCAAAGAAGAGGTGACTGGGGCCTGGGAAAGGTGAGGCTCTGGGGGTTAGGTCCTCACTCTCTCCACAGCATTGATGCCCAGCAAAGAAGCTCTCATCTTGTCGATGTCCGAGGCCTCAGCCATAGGAGAGTGCAGCTACCTGAGCTGGGATGTCATGCCCACCTCTGGCTTTAGTGCTTCAGTATGCAAATGGATTGCATCTTCACAGCACCTGGTGGGGAGGAGGAAAAGTTCCCCAGTGGCACCCACTTGCTGTGAAATGGGGGCTGGCCAGGATGTGCTGCCAGCACAGCATTCTTGAAAAAAAAAAAGTGTGATGGGAGGCAGGTATTCTAGACAGTATAGGATGAGGAAAGATGGAGGGGAGAAATAAATGGCTAATAAGGACGCAATATTAGTGTTTTTTTTTTTTTTGAAGATGTGAGGTTAAATCTCTCCATAACGTTTTTAGCTCTTCTTCTTCTTCTTCTTCTTCTTCTTCTTCTTCTTCTTCTTCTTC